>NC_053488.1:88149459-88218295 GCF_015227805.2 Hirundo rustica
AAAAGAAAAGAAAAAGAAAGAAAAGAAAAGAAAAGAAAGAAAAAGAAAGGAAAAGAAAAGAAAATGAAAAGAAAAGAAAAGAAAGAAAGAAAAGACAACAAAAGAAAAGAAAAGAAAAGAAAAGAAAAGAAAAGAGAAAAGAAAAGAAGAAAAAGAAAAAGAAAAGAAAAAAGAAAAGACCAGATTTTCTTACCTAACTTAATCAAGCTGATTATTAATTAAAGACAGGATAAGGTAGCCAAATCAGGAGCTGTGGAGCTCTCTTGCAGGGAGCCTGGGCAGGCCAACAAGCAGAGGAGCTGCTGTGCTGCCCTGACAGCTTGAACAAAGAGCAGATTTGAGACAAACTCTTTTGGGCAGTGGTGTATTTAGCCAGGTCAACACTAAGGCATCTTCTACATCTCCACTCAAATGCACAAACCTGCAGCTAAATATATACCTTTGTGCTTTTGCATTATTAAAATGTAATTGGAACTGCCAAAAAGAATTGTCTTAGAGTATTGTCTTAGAGACTGCCAAAAAGTATTGTCTTAGAGACGTGAAAGTCCTGTAAAATGCAAGAAATTGAGACACAAGAAGATTGTTAGAAATCTTGGATTTGTCTTCACCCTAAACTGATGATACTTTAAGGCTCCTCCTCTGTCAAATATGGCCAGTGAAGATACAAAAAGGAGGCACATCCCAAGTCCATGTTTCCTGAGGCTACACTGAATAGTTTGAAAGAAAGTTCAAACTGTTGGTCCTATCAGGAGTATTTTTAACATGCAGGAAGCATTTATCCTGAGAATATTTTTAAAATCCATTGTTCTCAAAGTTGCTTGCTTTTTTTTTTTTTTTTTTTTTTTCCTTATTCTTTCTGTCAACATGGCAAAAACTGAAACTATGTAAAAAGCCTCATTATCCCATAAACGCAGCTCTGAAAGCCTTGTCTGGCTGCCTATTGAATTAGCAAACACAAAAGTCGAGCGCTGCGATTGATGCTGCCCTGTCAAAGCAGCAGCCAAGAGGATTTAGGAGGCTTTATTAAAGCTGGGTTGTACGGCAAGACTAAGTATTAATTCTTAATATGGTTGAACACAAGGTTGGAGCGTGTCTGCTGAGGCTGCTTTTTGCCTCTGTTAGATTACCAGATTCAAGCTTACTGTCAAAACGCAGAACAGAGGTTTAGATGTAAAGCGCTCACTGTGCTCCACAAAAAAAAAAAAAAAAAAAAAAAAAAAAAAAAAAAAAAAGCTTTAAAGTTTTAACCTCGTGACAGTCTAAAGAAAAGGACCCTAAGCCCACCCTCAAACTCAAATGTGTGAAAATAAAATTTAAAGGGTGTCTGTACTCAACTTTTTCAAGAGGGGTGTTTTAATCTTCAGGAGGGTGAAGAATGCAGTCCATTTCCTAAAAATTACTAGAAAAACAATGACAGGAGCTGAAGTGGCTGCACTGTCCTGGTTTTGAGAGAGCTGCACCTCCATCAGCAGAGTGGGATCAGGGTTAAGGCAGCATCTGCAGGCAGAAAGGTCTGGTGCCTAAGGAAGGCTGAGCTGGAACAGAGACTGGGCAGAGCTGGAGAATAAAGTAGATATTTATTGAAAGGCCTCCAGGATACACCTTGGGCAGGACAAGAGTCAGTCTGACCAGGGCTACACCAAAGGTGGACACAAAATGGACAAAAAGTGGTCACAAAATGGACAAAGGGTCATGAGGTCTCACACTTTGATCAGTTTTGGTCCATTTGCACATTGGGGTTGAATTGTCCCATTCCAGCTCCAGGCTGTGAGGTCCCATCCTTCTTGTTCCTCCCTCCAGCCACCCTTGTTTGTGCTTTGGGGCTGAAAGTTGTCCTTGGTGTGCAGCAGGAAAAGGATTTGTTTTGTGTCGCTGCTGTGTGCAGAGAGCTGAGTGACCCTCAGTGTGAGCTCAGAGCTGCACCCTGGGCAGCACAAAATCTGAAATACATCAAAGCTAAAACTTAAGGTGTTGGGTTCCATCCCCACACACTCCCAATTCCAGGAAAAGAAGCCCAGGACTGATATTCTGGGCTGGTATTTACAGGTATTCTGCTCACATGGCAGAAAGATTGAGTTCCTTTGGTGTTCAGAAGGCTTGAAGAAGTACTTACATAGCTTCATTTGTCTAGTGCACATTCTGATTAAAGGAGAGTCAGCCCATTTCTACAGAAAAAAACACCTGTAACAGAAAGAGCACCAGAGTTAACTGGCTCATCGTTAACTGGTGGAGATGGAGTGAAAATTGAGCAGGGTAGAAGCTGGGCTTTGGATTCTGAAAAGATTTCTCAGGCTTCTCTTTTCCTGTCTTTAACATGAGTCAAATAGGAAATTCTTACAACTAGAAGAGTCATACTTTTTTATCAGCTGCTAGTTTTATTGCCTACATATATTTGTGTATCCAAAAAGTGGCAGAAAACAAAAATGGCATTCAAGTGCAAGCTTACTGCTCATCCCCACCAATGCTGGGAACTATTAAAGTGTCTGTCAAGATTTATCTCTATGAAATGTATCTGATTGTGCAGGCTATCTTCTTGTTCCTATCCAGAGATGAAGATATTCTGTGTTCTGTGATGCCAAGTGCACAGTGTTGGAATGCCACAGATGGAACTGTGAATGGTGCTAAAGAATTCCAGAGAATGTTTTCAAATAATTAAATGCCCCCCTCCATTTCTGAGAGTTGCATGCAACTTTCATGTCAGCTTACACTGTGTATTGTTATCAGAAGAGGTCACAAAATATGGGGACAGCGGGGACGAAGAATAATAGCTTGATCCAAAGTTTAAATGTCACTCCATTTGTTGCAAAATAAAATTGATATTGTACCATTTCAGAGCTGTAACTCACTGGTTAGAACCCATGTCCTGCTCCAGAGTGTGGAATTTCCTTCAGATAACTTTGACAACATCAAGGACACAGAGTTTGGTGTCCAAATTCTCGTGAAGTTGCCCAAACTGAGAACATCTGCCTAAGCCCTAAGGCGAAGCAGCAACCCAGGAGCTGATCTCTGAGCACCAGCATATTGCAGAAATCAGCCAGCATGTGCAGAACAGAACTCCAGAGCAGCTCCTATAGTTCACAGCTAATTTTTGCCTGGCAAACAAGGATACAGATTTGATGAGCTTTAACATACAAGATAATAAGAGCAGTCCCATGGTAGGGAACACTACACAAAAAGAAACAGAGAGAAAACATGAAAAGCTAATTGCTTTAAATTCTCAGCAGCTGTAATGAAATACAGTAAGAAACACCCCAAGCATAGTGCATTAGATTCACTTGCTCAGAAATCAAGAACTGGTTAAACAAGCAGAACTGAGATTGAACACTCCCGAGCTCAATGGCTCCAATTTCAACACAATTTTTACAGGAAAATTCATGCTGTTTGCCCAGCATGCACAAATTAAAATTAAGCTAAAAATGTTTTTTTTCTTTGTTCTTTTCTACTTTACTTTTCAATGAGCAATTTCTTCTTGCATAAACACTGAGCAGAGCAAATAACAAGCTCATTGAAAATATGAGTCAAGAACAAGCAGTTGATTTCTTATCTCTGCACAGCAAATTAGGCATACAACTCAAGTAGAGTGTTGTCCTCCTCAAAATGCGTCTTTAAGCATCTGTAAGAACGTCTTCATTTCCAAAAATGGGGTTACTCTGCTAGCTGAAAGACACGTTACTGTAGTGAGCCT
This sequence comes from Hirundo rustica, assembly GCF_015227805.2. Taxonomy (NCBI): domain Eukaryota; kingdom Metazoa; phylum Chordata; class Aves; order Passeriformes; family Hirundinidae; genus Hirundo; species Hirundo rustica. The sequence goes on from NC_053488.1 coordinate 88,153,145, forward strand.
TCCATTTCTGTGTTATCCTGGGTGTGGGCCTTAAATTGAAGGATATCACTCAAACCATGGGATGATGAGCAGTAATTGATGGCTTCACTCACAGCTGAAATGGAGTCAGGGCGAGTGCAAGTCAGTCCAACGTTCCTGTACCTGTAAAATAATGCTAGAATTAATGGCACGGCATTTCTCAGAGAGAACAAAAATGAAACGTCCCCAAACACTCCACTGCTGGCTTAATTGGAGTCGGAGAATGGACCAAATCATGGAGGCTGAAAGACTTCAGAGTTAGATTTCTCCATCCTAATTTATATTGCTGCTCTGTACACTATTTTCATATCCATCTGGCACCAGGGTTGCTGTCTGGACAAACTGGAGTCCATCCTGATGCTACGACAGAATCTCAGCTTTAGCTTATTTCAGTCACTCAGTACAATAAAAGTCTCATATTTCCACTCTGGGGTTTTAACCATATCAAGCAATATTTGTTTCTTGCCCATCTGTCGTGGTTGTGCAGCAAGAACCTGGGAAATCTGTGAGAGGCTCTGTAACTCCCCCCAGCACGAGCCACCAGCAACTGCAAATTGCTAAAATTATATATATATATATATATATATATATATATATATATATATATATATATATATATATATTAAAAAAAATCTGCATTTAGGACTACTTTTTACTCAAGATTATAGATAGAAAAAATATGGTATTCATCAACCTGGTGTCGATGAAAATGAGGTGCAGTGAAGGTCAGGTATAGTTTAGCTCTGAGTTGACTGGTAACTCCCAGGGAATGAAACTGCTCAGATTTAACCACATGCCTCCGTTAAGTATCTATCAGTTTTACCATCTTGTTTGCAGAAGTCTCTGCTAGCAAACTACAAGTCTGATTAAAGTAGCTTTTTGAACCCAAATTGGTGAAAATTTCTGTTAAGATTTTGTAATTAATTCATTTCCTCTTTTTCACTTGGCAGTTGAAAGTGTAGAGATTTATTTAAGCAAAAAGCTTGTGGGTGTTAATTCTGGTACTGCACATCCTTACTGCTGTTGACTAACATGCTGAACAACAAAAAAAAGTATGCTACTTCCTTTTCCGAAAACACAGAATTAATCATTTTTTACTTAAATATCAGGTGTCAATCAAATATGGGTCTCATAATTATGGTTGTGCAGTCACTTTCATTAATTAAGATTATATGCATAACAACATATTGTTTCTAAATTCCTCCTCAGAAAAACAGGATTCCACTCTTCCATTCTGCAGTTTATTTAAAGGTTAAATTTTGATTTAAAAGCAAGAATTTATATTGTGCCAAATATAAAGCTCTGTTTGTTATGACTTACACTAAAAGAAAATCTTGCTAATTTTATTCTGACACTTCTCATTCTGTACATGATTTTTGATAAGTTGAATATATTTAGTGCGGATATACTTCAAATGTTCTTAGTTTGACAGAACAATAAATAAATCAGGAAGCAGAAAACATATTTGTTGCAGCAACTGCCTCCCTTGTAAAGAAAAAAGAAGCAGTTTAATTGTTTTTTTCACCATTATATTAAAAAAAAAAAATAGTTATGCTGGTTTACACTAGCACAAAACTATTATATCTCATAATATTTACCCAAAGTATATTGCATATTGACAAGAACATATTAACCTTTAATAACAAGTAGAGTTCAATTTTTATGTAATTATCTAGAAATGCCAAGAGGTTTGGGGATTTTGATGCTGCTTTTTTCTGGTTTTAACCCTTCTGACATCTACATTAACAGTAAATTTTAGGTTGGTCTGTTTTAATAGTTTTCGCAGTAGCTGAAGTACTGCCTTTGGTACCTTGTATTGGTTTTATGTTCGCTAATTTTTGTTTCTTAAATTTAGTGTAGTGGTTTGAGCAACTTTTAGAATCACATGCTTTTTTTTTTTTTTTTTTTTTTTAGTGTGAGATAGGATTAGGAGAAAAGCAAAGCAGGCTCAAACTTAAAAGGTATAAAGATAGACTTATTAGCAGATGCTAACAGAAGAGAATGAGAATCAAAATGAAACTTTCTACACACTTCCCCCTCCCCACAAACTGTTCACTTTTCTACTAACAACATAAAGAGACTTCTCTTTCTACCCACTTCGCTCTCAGAACCAGTCTTAAAAGTAAAGAACACAACATCCAACACAGAACAGAAAACTGGGGATACAAGCATCATAAAGGCAGCTCATGACATTCCTGAACTTCCCTTCCACTGACGCATTCTCCCCACCTAGAAGCAATTTGGATTCTCATCCAAGTGAGGTGGATCCAAGGAACCGTCCAAGTCATTCCGTGCTGCATTGTCCTGGTCCTGAGAGGGGTTTGCAAGTGCAGTTGTCTCATCTTCCGTGCAGTGACACAACTCAGGATCAACATCCTGGCAAATCCTGCTGCTTTGTGGAGACTCAGGATGGCTTTTTCCAAGGCAGGAACTGACAGAGAGTTTGATCTACAGTTCTCCACCTGTTCACCATAAGGTGAACTTTGCAGCCTTTAATCTCGTTAAGCCATCTTTAGGGAAAATAGTGAGGAATTTTGAGCAGTAGGCCCAAGTCTTAGTCTTGCTGCAGGAATATCCTCCAGCTATTGCACATCTGGCATTGAGAAACTTTCAGCAGGGACAAAACATGCTCTAACCGGGAAAATGAGATTTGTCCATTAATATGTGAAATAAATGCAATAATTTCCTCGGTGTTCCTTGAGCTTGGTGGACAGCTTGATTTAATTCATGCACATTACTTGCCCAGCCAGCCTAACAGCCTCATAGTTACAGGGGAATATTGTGTGTATCCAGCTGGGATGAGACTTCCAAAGGCAAACCTACAGCTCTGTGTTTGGCTGTCTTGCTGCAGAGCTTGTCAGGAAAGGAGTGCCACAATCCTTCAATTGCCACACAGTGGGAAAGCCATTATGTCACACAATCAATAGGGCAATTGCTTGGGTAATTTACATCCTTTCTGCAGATTTCCCTCACGTGAAAATGCTTTTGCCTTTAACACCAGCTAAGGCCCGGTCTTTCTCAAGATAAACGGCTCACAAATAGCTCCTAACAAAATCTAGACACTGTTTTTTGTGGTCCTAACATACCATTAGGAATCAAAAACGATTTAAAAAAAAAGAGTCTTGGAATCAGCAGTTTGTGGAAATCACTTTTGCGTTTTCAGTGAAGAGCCATAGTGCACACGAGCTGTGTGAAATGGGTTTGTACCCAGGCAGGGTGGGCTCGGGGTTGGTTATGGATTGCAATCAAAGCACAGCACATAGATTTAATAGTCTCATTGAGGCTGAGACAAAGGCTTCCAAAAATTTAAACAAACGATTCTGGGGTTTAATCCTCTCCCAGCTCAGGTTTTGCAGGGCACAGCCCAGCTCGTGGCTTGCTTTCGTCCTGGCTGCGTTGTTTTCCTTCCTACAGTCAGCTAGAAAAGTAATAAAAACAGCCTGCAGCTGGCAAGGTTCAAGAGTAACCACTTAAGAACATATTTTAGCAATCCTTCCTAAATGATTCTTGGGCTCTCTGATACCCTTTGGTTGCCCTGTGCCCAGGGGGATGCTGCTGTGTTACCCACAGGTACAACCTGGATGGGGCACGAGGTGTTTTAATTTTCCAGAACCACTCTGCCTCAGGAATCCTCATCCCTCTTCTGGGAGAGGATTCCTCACTCTCCCCATGGCCCCTTCAGTCACTGCTGCTTTTCTTTCCCCGGGGCTGCCAGCAAAAATGCCAATTAGTAGCAATTGTGATGGTGATTTCTGAAGTGCAGTTTAAAGGATTTCTAACCGGCTTGGAGCTGTTGTCAGTTGACTGACTGGAATAGTAATAATAATAATAAAAAAAAATCTCAGTGCTTCACCAGAAGCTTGTTAGACTTTCCTATGTGATCTGGTATGGATAGCGGAACTGCAACAGCCTTTGCATTCAGAAGAGGGATTTTCCTAAAAGCATCAGCGAGCACTTGGCTGTTTTATCTGTGCTAAAAAAAAAAAAAAAAACAAAACAAAAAAACCACCTTAATTTTAAATTCTGCTAAAAACAAAAATAAATTAGGATCTGGAAATAGGAGAGGAAAAAAAGGAACGGAGTAACCTGCGGGGCATGCGTAACTGTTTCAATACACCAGGATCCCTTAAGTGTAGACTTATCAAGTGGAAAACATATTATGCACTTTTTTATGTACAGAGTTACTGAGATAGAACCATAAGCACTAAATGGGTTAAAACACAAGGGGCCTGATATACTGCAGCTTTGTGTTGACATTTTATCATAAACATTGCAAACTGACACCTACTGACGAGCCATCCAAAGAAATAAACTTTTTTTTTTAATTTTATATAATAAGAGAAGGCTCGAAAACTATACGTGAACAGCACGAAGTCATTTTCTTTAAAACTAATCTTTGCTTAAAATATTTTATTTCTGAGATCATACATATTTAGCTTCTTAAATTTTTTTGTCTCTTGCTAGTTTGATCTTGCAGCGCTGAGACCCGTTCTCAGAATTAATGCACTCACAGGAGAGGCTTCTTTGCAAAACAAATAGCCTTCTTAAATCTCAGGGCCGTATGTATTGGTTGCATCACATACCACATCTTCTTTTAGCAGTCCCAAGGCAACCTTTTTTTTTTTTTTTTTTTTTTTTTTTTTTTTTTTTTTTACTTGAAGGAAAAATAACCCCCCCACATTCAAGGCACGGGGTGAGCTGCAGGAGCGCAGGGTGCACTCGCTGTGTGGGACACGGGTGGCAGCCCTGTGTCCTCCTTCTTCTCTCTGGAGAACTTCCAGCTAGCCCCAAAGCACTGACTGATTTTTCCTCACTCCCAAAGGCTCTTCCTGAGCTGGGGGGAAAGGGGGAGACAAGTGAGCACAAATAAAACCCCTAGAAAGTGCTGTGGTGAGGCTCCTCCATGGGGAGAAGGCTTTGGCAGGAGCTCCTGGGCTTCAACCCCAGCCTTTCCACCCTGCTTTTATGAACACGCCAGCAAAGCCCGACAGGAGAGAGCAGAAGGGTTTAGGGTCACTGCCTTTGGAGCAGTGTCCCCCCACTGCACCCATCTGGGCTCAAGGCTGTGATGCTCACAGGTGGAACAGGGAGTGAGGAGAAATGGGGCTTTGGGTTCATGAAATGAGTGTCGGGTCACTCCTCTGGGATTGCAACCAGTTAAACTGGGGCTTTAAAAAGTCTAAAGCAATTCATCTGGCTGTTTCCAGATGACTCCAAAGAGTGAGATGTTCCACACCGATTTTGTGGTGTCCGAAGGATATTCACCCAAGGAGACTTGGGGAGCATCAGTAAGAGACATTTCTTGCTTCTAAAACTGCTTTTGTGACTTTAAATAACTGTTGCTTATTGCATAATTTTTCCTCAGATCCTAAACCCCATTTCTTTTTGCTCTGATTGTCTGTTTTACAGCGAGGTCTAAGCAGATGTAAATCATTAAGAGTTTTACAGAGATTTATATTACGACACTCCCATTTCCATAAATAGGAGTAAAAACTCCCAATATTGCGACGCAGTTTTTGTGGATTATATTCTGGTTACGTACTGGATTATATTCTGGTTATATAAATATATAATGACAAGTGCCTCAGAGACTGAAGGGGTTTTGAAACCTGCGGTAGCTCTACTTCAGGGAAAAAGAAGGAACATTTTCCAATGCTAGTAAGAAACAGAGAGACTGTGGGTGTAAAATGCCTTTAAAATAATCACTGACCAAAAATACATGAAGGTATCCCCCCCAACTTTTTCTAACACATATTGTAGAAGAGAAATCAAAATTACTTGTGTTATTGTTTGATCTGAAAATAATGGGACTTAATTTTCAAAAACTGAAATTTTTTCTGATTAAAAAAATGCATTGGCATAAAAGTTCTATTTTGTTGGTAGACAGAATTTTCAGTTTCTAGGAATATTACAACTGGCCCCTCCACTCCTGGAAGAAGTGGTGCCAGTGCAATTAATAGACCAAATAGTAGCTCACTGAGTTTTTGTTGTTCATAGTTATAACAACAAATAGTTTTGTTGGTAGCAAAACCGGATCCAGAATAAGACCAAAAAATTTCTATGGTTATTTTCCAAGTAGCCACATTTTTCAAATGCAGTTTTGTGCAAAAACCTGCACACATATATATGTGTATTTATATATAATAGCCATATTTTCCTTCATAAAACAATAGCAACTCACAAATGGTTTTTTTAATGTAAAACTATTGATGTAAGGATCTAATGTATTTTCCCTGGCTAAAGCCTGCCTGAATATATAAATATTTTAAAGTAAATGTGTTATGTGACTATTGTTCTATATACCAAGAAAGATCCCTGTGATTAAAGTATGTCATGTATTTTAGGCACAAGCAGTTTGCCAAATGCAGAGTTATGAGCACAGAACTCTTCTGTGTAAACAAAATCAGCCTTTGTTTCTGGCAACCATATCACATAATATCTTTTATGTCAGGCTGTGTCTTAAAAATGATTCTTATGACTGCTTGGAGCTATCAAACTCCTTTAATGGTTCTTAAGTTTTCTAATTTCTGTGGCAATTTATTCACGGCGTTTGTTTTGCACCAACATTATTCTTTTAATTTGTTAATTTTTATTCCTCTGATCTACTAAAAAAAAAAAAAAAAACAAAAAAAAACCCCACAAACCCAACAAAAGAATGTATTTTGGAATTCATTTTGTTAGGCAAAGGAGCAGGCATCCTTTAGTCTGTTTGTTTCAGATTTCACCATTCACCAGCCAGCTTTAGTAATTTCTACACCCATATCTATCTAAACTTCTTTTTTTTTTTAATTGCTGTTTCCAAGGATTGTATAAACCCTCTAGAAAAGACCCTCACGTATTGAATTAGAGCATGAATCCCTCCCAGTATCTATAGAAAAATGCAAAAAATGCCTGTATAGAACAGGAAAGTGCATTTATCTTTTTCATCATCATGTTAAGTGGGATTGTTTAGAGAGAGGAGCAGCTGGGGGAGTTCTGTAGAGACCCATTCTCTCCCAGTCAGAAACCCCTCCGTAATTCTATAAATGTATATACTGTAAGAATAAGGGGATACTTTGAAAAACGGGTGGGAAAATGGATGCATTAAAAAGAAGTATGTGGGAGTAAATGGAATTTGCTAGGGTGGAAGAATTTTGGGACGCAGTCATCCTATTAATTAGTATTCCAAAGGTATTTTCATCTTGTAACTTTTCCCATTAACTGCCCCCTGGGCTACCATTGCCTGTTATTAGTACACTTAAATTTTAATAGTGTTAAATTTCATTTTGCCCTCCTTCTCAAGGTCGTCTTGTTCTTCCCGTTTGATGTTCCAGTGCCCTTTCAGCTGGTGGCTCTCAGTTTCCTCCCACCAGAAGACCCCACCACTACCTGCTTTTTATGGAAGCCATTAACACTGGATAAGAAGCCTCCTGCCCCCCTGTTCATTTTTTTTTTTTTTTTTTCCCCTCTGCAATACATTTTGTAGTATTTAAGCAACCTTTTATCTCTTTTTACAATTCTTTTACTACCACATTCTGCAGATTAACCCGTAGTTTCCTGCACGTGTCAAATATTTTATATTAAGGTTCAGATGGGTTGGTTCTACCATGTTTCCTTTATCTACAAAATCTGTTATTGTTCTGATATCCGAAACTGTGGGTAAACTTAGGCTCTCTGTCATTTCCTTTACCATCTTCCTCCATGTCTTTACAAGGAAACTGATGACTTTTAGGTTTTTTCTCTCTGTGTGGAAGAGAAAATCATCACAGAAGACTTGAACAATAAAAGATAGTTTATTTCTGTATGTTCAAAGCTTATTTTAGACAGGAAGTAATTCAAGTGCTGCTTTTTTTTTGCTTTCTTTTTTTTTTGTTGGAATTATAATAGTCATGTTTTTATGCACTATACCATGTGCTGTCTTTCAGACTTGTTTTTCTGAATAATTCAAACTATATCTGAATTTCTTTCCTTGGGGAAAAAATAAGCCTCTGTCATGAACATGAAAATACAATAAAAAAGATATTGCAGTGTGCCTAGGAGTATGAGGTGGGAACATTTTGATTGTCTGATTCATGAGAACGGTCCAAGTGTCTAAAGTGGAATTCCCTGCATGGAGTGGGGAAATAATTTCCACTTCATTATAGGTAATTTTGGAACAATGACAGAATAAATTCAAGTCCTGTATATATATTTAATTCCAAAGAATTATTTCTCCTACCTTGAACTCTGGGTCTGTATATAAGCAAATCTCATAAAATATTGGAAAGACGCATTGAATGTGATCTGAATACTTGGGGTTTCTTTTTCAGCATGAAGATCTACTGTGTTGATTGACATTATTGTTACAAGAATTAACATAATTATAGGACTAATGAACTGTAAGATAATGGGTTGTCACATGCAATGGGTTAAACTCAGACTGTGTGGAGTTATTTTGTGAAATCTTTCCTTAACATTCAGCAAGTTTATTTTATTGATACTGTTCTCTTATGAACAACCACAGTCACTGCTTATAATCACTGCTTTCACCATCATCTGCTACAAACTCCTGGAGACACTGGCTGTGTTGTATCCTGAATTAGCAGTTTTATATAATAAAGTAGTGGCTAATTTTTGTTTTGAGCAAACTATCCATACACCTATTAATATTGAATCTGTGAAAATTGCATTTGGATGTTAACATTCTATTCAGGTAAATGGGGACTGTTCATGTACTGCTGTTCCACTTGGGTTGTGAACAAATGAGACAGCCATGGATCCTTGTGCAGTAGAGAGCTTATCTTTGAAAAGAGAAGAAATAGAAATAGAATTCTAGAAATAAATAGAAAAAAATCATTTTCTAAATGAAAATGTTCAAAATCGTAATAAAGCATAACCTGTAGGAAGTTCTGAAATCCTTAAGCTGCTATTACAGTTTAACTTCCAAATTCCATTTCCATTAAAAGCTGACTTTTTTTTTTTTTTTTTTTTTTTTTTTTTTAAATTTTTTTTTTCCCTTTACACCACCCAAATTATGTTGTGCCATAGGGAAACAGCACTATTTGCATTGATTTGCATTTAGGATTCTGGAGTAATCTGGCCTCCACACGGTATAATGGAAATCTAAACTTTCTCTTTGTTCAGTGTATTCCTCCAATTACTTCCCAGGGACTGAGGCAAAGAAACTGATATCATTTTGCAGAAATTGCCTTTAAGAATTTTATAAAGCTCTCATCTCTTTGCCTACAAAAATTACTTGTTATTCAATTAAAGACAATTGTCTTTAATTAATTGGATTTAATATTTGAAGTTCTAAAGGCAAAGCACAAGAAATCTTTCACCTGAACGTCTAGGGCAGTCAACACTCCTTTTTAAAGCAGAGTAGAAGATATAATGAATGTGAATTACTGATTGATTTGAGAAAATATGGTGATTATTCCCTTTGCTGTAGAGTAATTGAACAAGCCCATAAATATGTAAATTGTAAAATCTTTTCTGTTGTCAATGAAAAAAGTTTGATTTTATTCTTGCCTGACATGTCTATGGTACCCCAGCCTGGTTTTGTATCTAAGCTGTCAAAGATTTCCCTAGATTTGAAAATCTATCCCCTGTTCCCTGTATGAAATGTCACTGTCAGTTTACTCCATGAAAAATGAAGCTTATTTGATGTGGTTGTCATGATCTTTGTATAAGCAATGCACCTATCACTTTTGTCTGCAAAGCAGAAACTGACATATGTAGTCAGATTTTTTTTTTCTGCAGTGACTTTTGCAGAGCAAAACTATAGTAATGTGTGCTATCTTTACTCAGATAATTTACAGAATACAGAAATATGTCACAGTCTAAAGGAGAAGAGGGTTAAAGAGCAGGATTTACTCTGTGTAGATCATTATAGCTGGAAACATTGCTTGAAAGCAGCTGTATTCAATGCATTTTGTTCTTGTCTATTATAAACGTAAATGTCAATTATGAGGACTGGTTGTAAACATTCACCCCTAAGCATCTACATAGATTTCGTTTACTTCATTTTTTATTTCATTGGGACAAAAGGGTAACACTGACCATTTAATGAATGATTTCTAATGAGGACCCTCTTGACCTGAGTTAGTACTTTTAAGTTCCTTGTTTCTTTTGACAATTCCTCTGCATATAACAGGTACACTCAGATTGTAATTTCTCTTTTTTTTTTCTGCATTGCTGGGGGTTTTTTGGCCCTTTCTATTGTATTTTAGGGTCATCATCTCTATATTTTCCCAATGGGTAGGCCCTCCTATGATAATCCACATATACAGACATTCTCTTATGTTCCTGCAGAAAGAGAATAATTTTATTATGGATGTTTGACAACTACATTTGGAAACTATTCAGTTCCTTCTCATCTGTAGGACTCCACTTGGAGTACAAATTTGTGCAGGTCCAAGGCAATGTTTCAAGAATAAATCTCTGTGCTGAAGAATGACAATTTTCCCATTTAAACGCCAGAATGGCCAGAATTTAGCAATGGCTAAATGGCTCCTCTCTAGCAAGGCCAGTACCTGTGCTGCAGTAATATTGCTGCCTGCGGATGTTTATTTTGTCCCATACATTAAAGAATAGCAGCTACTGAGTTCGTGGAACACCTTAATTCAGGTGTTTTAGCATGGCTGAGCTTCAGTGAAATATGTCTCTGGTACAGCTGTTAACACTGTCCTTAATTACAGCATGGCCCAACTCACCTGTCACCAGCAAGAAGAAAAACAGGTATTTAATGAGCCATACAGTAGCCAAGAAGCAAATCCCACACTAACAGTGGTTCAGGAATAAAATTCCTAATGGATGTTTACAAGTTATCTTGAATGAAGTGAGATTTGGTGTTTTAATTAAATACTCTTCCAACTTTAGGAAGACAAATCTAAAATATGAATGTAAGTTTTGGCCTGTGTTGACCTGCTACATTCTGGTAAATCAAGGAATCTTTTAAGTGAATATTTTAGTCTGTCAAACTTGCCTGAGCAGGTCTAATAAATGGAAAAAAAATAATTTGCAAGTCTAGCTGGAGTATATATTATTAATAATAGCCTCGAAGATGTATCAGGCACTGTGCAAAAATGGAGCATTGGTTGTAATGCCAAAGGGCTTACATAAAACCACCCCCCAAACAGATAGATAATCAAGGATGTGACTAGAACTTTCTTTTTCCTTTCAATCATACAACATCCTCCCATTAAAAAAATCAAAACCAAAACCAACCAAACAAGGGAAAAAAAAAAAAAAAAAAAAATCCTGTCAGCTGCCTGTATTTCTTTTCTCATTTTCTAAGTGTCTTTAATAGTACAACTCTCACTCACAAAAACACTTCAGCCCTAATTCATTCATCCATATATTTGCACTTATATGTTCCCCATTAATGTTGCACTTGAGTATTTCAGAATCCCTCTGAGCAATTCTAAGGGTGAAATTTCTGATAGGGGAGGACTGAAAGGAACAAGTAGTAAAGCCATAGAGAAGGTACAAATAACCTGGAGGGGATGCCAGATGTAGGACAGATGTTGTTCCATTTGAGGGTCTGCTCTCCCACCTCCTGCTTTCCGTGTTTTCACCTTTCCTCCTATAATCCCTAAACTGCAAAGTGCTAACTCTCGCCTGACTTTTAACCTATTATACGTCCCAAGAAAACAGTCTCCAGTTCATTTTTCGGCATGCTGGTCCAGTCTTTATTTTTGTTCATTGAAACCTCCAAATGGAAGGGGAAAGTTTGATTTTTTTTGAGAGGTGATGTGGGTAAAGCTGTGATATGGGATCGTGGAAGATGTGGGGAGGGTATTTTTTAAACTCTCCAGGGAGGAGGGGCAGAGAAATGGCAAACTGGCCAGTTCAAAATCAGCACAGAGAGCTCGTTTTTCTCCTGGGACTAATGATTAATCTGCATCACTCATTGCCATATGGCACCCTGAACTGAACATTAATAAGAATAAAATAACACTCTACTTGAAATGATTAGTATTTAAATTATGTCAGAGTCTTGAAAGGATTACAGATCTTATGCTTCCTTGCATGAACAGTCTTTTGGCTCTCGTAGTAAAAAGTGCACTTTTCACAGGGTAGATTTGTCTCCTTGAATGAAGAGTTTTGGGTTCTTTACTTAAAACGTCACTGTTCAAGACAGGATTTGGGATTAGATGGATGACTGCTTTGATCTGTGCTGGCCATTCCTTTTGACGCTCCTAGACAAGGAGTTCTAGGACTAACATGCGTCGTCTGGAAGATTTTTTGATCATCTGGCTGCCTTGGGAGATGGAGGGCTGCTCCAGGATCTGACAGAGCACTGTGATGTGTTGAGATTTTCCCTCAAGCTTTAGGCAGCAGTGAACAGTTTAGTGACACATCATCGCCCACTCAGGAGCAGTGATAGTAAAGGGAGCGCTAAGGAGCCTTCAACTCTGTTGGAGGAACCTGTACTACCGTAATTAAGAGGGTACCAAAAAAATCTACAAAAGTTTACTTTATAATCTATTAAAGTTTGGACCCTTTTTACCCCCCTCTTACACAGAGTCAGCAAAATGTGCCTTTATTTTGACTGGAGAAGGTTTGAGGGAGGGATAAGCAGATGTCTGGAGTTATTCCCCGAACGTCACCATTTCACATCTATACAAAAATGTTGCTATTGTTGTTAATGAAGGTCAGCACACCTTTGGCAAGTAGATAATGGTGGAAACTGGGCTGTTAATTTGGTGAAAATACTAACTTGAATGAGTAGATGCTTGACTGTATTGGTTGTGAAACAATAGGATCATGTCATCTGATCTAGAAGTGAGAGATTTTAACTAACTGGAATAAATACTGACAGTGAATACTTGTACAGTCTATTTTCCACTCTTTTTTTTACTCAAAATGCTCCATAATCCCTTATTTTAGGACACCTTCACAGCACATGTGGTGCGTAAAGTGTCCACTCCTTCAAGCCCTGTGATTCAATGTGGGAGTTAATAGTTCTTAACTGTGGCCATCCCGGCTCAGGGTATTGAAACTGAAGCTTAAACTGCTCCTCCTGTACAAATGTAGCTCATTTAATGCTGACTTGAAAAACTTCACCCAAAAAGCCTTAGAGGAGTATGTGGTTGCTTGAATTTATCAAAAACACTGTGCTTTTGGGAAGTGTTAAGTTTGGATCAGAGTTATGGATCAGGACGCGGCAGAGAAGAACAGCTCACCTTGAAACCAGAGTGCTGCAGGGAGACCCTCAAATATTTGGACACATTCTCCATCAACAGATGCTGAACCAGAAACTCATTTTTAAAACTGCCATTAATGTTAGAACACCCTGGGTGCGTCAGCGTCTTTAACCCTACTAAAACTACCTCTTCCAATAATTGATGACAAGCGAAGATTTTTATGGAGTGGAGGAGAATGATGAAGTCAGTGGTTCACATTTGAGGAATTGAGTAGAAAAGGCTGATTCTTGGTTCACCTGGCTGCATGTGAGGGATTCCACTGAGCTCTGCTCTTGTGTGTGCATCAGTGTCTATGCCTACACTGAGGGAGTTTGTTGTTGCTTTTTTTATTATTATTTAGAAGCTGTTTCTTTGCTTTAATCCAGTTGTGGGTGTGATCTCGTGCCTGTTTAATACAGAATATAGCCACATGCCTCTGACCCCCATTTGCAGGGTTGTGCAGCCCACACAGCCCCACAGCTGAGCTTTCCTGGGCAGTCGTCCCATAAATGCTCACGTCCCCAGTCTTCCACCCCATGAGCGTAGCATCCCTAATCCTTCCTGCTTTGTCTTCCATGGGACCTCTTCAGCTCTCATTAGAGAACCTGAATGAAAACTTGGGAACATTGTTTGTTTGTTTGTTTGTTTTAACCATGGGTTTTAAGGGCTCTGAGGTGGGAACTCAAAGCTGTTCCATTCCTGAGAGTAACCAAGGGGTCCTTTGGGATACTTTGAGGCCTGCTGTCACAAGGAGACACAACTCACCTGTTGGGGGCTTTCCCCGAGATTCAGGTGGTTTTAGAGTCTTTTGCCCCCTGCAAAGCTCTGAGCCAAACACAAAAAAAGAGACGGAGTCTTCAGGTCCTGATTTTTCAAGGTTGCACCCTTCGTTTATTATTTCTTATCTTACAATTTTCTCAGTGCCCAACAAAGGTCTGTGCAGCTGCTCGGGCATCTGGTGACTCCTCGACTCCTCCCGGACTGGGCACTCATTATCTTTTATACTAATTGCTATGTGTTCTTTATTTATCATTATTTGCCAATGTCTATCACTGATACTAAACAGGTCATCTCTACTTTGACCCAATCCCTTTGAACTCCTTTGTGCCACCGTCACTGCAGAAAATGGAGTGAGGGAAGAAGAAAGAAGAAGCAGGAGACAGCGCCCCAAATCCTCTGTCTTGCTCCCATTCACTTCAATGCTAAATCCCCAAACCTACTGTTTTTTCACCCTGTGATAAGATAAACTCCCATCTTTCACATTTTGGTGGCTTGCAATCCCTCCCGCAGTGCAGGAAGCCTTTCCCATGGACTGAGACCAAAGCCAGTGTCTCTCTGAGCTCTGTGCCAGGGTCCCAGATGCCCCTGTCCAGGTCTCTGACCCTCCAGGGCAGCCAAAGGAATGCCCTGGACTCCAACACTCACCCAACGCACTTCTGAAACATTCATTTCCTCTGGGTACTTGGTAGCTGTTTTTCAGAGACTCAGAGAGAAGTGTAAATGTATATTTAAAGCAGGACAGTAGGGTGTGTGAAACATGCAGATGGTGTTTGAGGGTGGTTCTGAAAGCCCATTTTGGAGGCTGAGCTGGGAGGAGTGATGCCTGATACATCCTCTGCCATGTTTGCTCATGGAGCAGTCCCAGATTTCATCTAGTGGGAGATCTTTTGTCTCCAGTCCAAGAGAGATTTTTTTTAAATGAGGTGGCACGTGTGGACAGGAAACTCAGAGCAAGATCCAAGGGTGAGCCCTGCTGATAGTAGTTGCTCTTCTCTGGTTCAACCTTATACAAATTTCAATGTGACTTAATCGATCCAGGAAGTTTAGTGTTTTTCTCTTTCTTTGTTTAATTCAACAAAGCACTTCCGCTGCCTTTCAGTAGATTTTTGGATTGAACTCTCAGGCAAACGGTGAAATAATTGTCACTACTACAGGAGCTAAGGTTAAAAAGGTTTTAATTTTATACTACTTCCCAAAGACTCAGGGGCTCAGATTCAATAAATACTCCAGTGCTTTTGAATTTTGTTGTTGATCTCTGTACTGTGTGAAATTATGCATTAATTTAATAAGGGCTCTATTGAAATATGATCCCCACCTCTGTATGTTTAACACTGAAGCTTCATTCCCACGTTGTTTAAGTGGTGTATAAATACATAATTTAACATAATACATAATTTGATTGAGGATGGTGACATAAGACACAGAATTAGAATGAACAACTCTCACCTTTTATTTCCCAGTGTCTGAATAGGTGCTGAGCATTGCCCAGCTTTGCCTGGCCTAGCAGCTACCCCAAACTATCCTTTTGGAGCGGCAGAGCAGAGATAGGAGGAGAAGGGGAGAAGAGACGCCAGCATTATCTCTGAAGTACAATCAGTTTGTGGTTTTATTTTGTGTTTCCATTAGCAAATCACAGTCTGATTGTTTAAATGCACCTGGGGTTGAAGAGACTTGAAGCTAGGGAGCATTATAAGAAGTACATAATTCTAAAAGAAAAATCCTTTCTTTTGTGTGAAAAAAAAAAAAAAAAAAAAAAAAAAAAACCCACCTTTTAAGTATTGCAAAGAAGCGCTCATGTTACTTCTTTCATATATGCAGAGAATGTGGCATGGTCCATGAATCTCTTCAAAAGTGCTTTTTCATTAGAGGCTTGAACATAATAATAGATTTCAGAAATATTCAGTAACATGAGATTCAAACATACAGGCTGTTCTAGTATTTCAGAGGGAAAAGCAAGCATCAGTGAAGGACTAAATTTTTTTTCTGCTTAAAAAGTTTCTTAGATAAAGCTGTAATAAAATTCTCTACAATATTTAAAGCAATCAGCTACTAAAAAAAAAAAAAATCTTAATTTCAGAATCTCGAAAGGAGTTCACATATAACTTTAAAACAAGTTAATTAACTTTGGTGTTGTTTACATCCAAGGTACTCCAATATTTGATGTGTAAGTTCAGTTCCACTATGTGTTACTTGTTGGGTCCTTATGAAGATAAATACCTTAAGCATGATCAAATGCTAAGTGTGTGCATTAGCTCATAATGCAGATTTAGTTATTCAATATCTGCAGAATCTCCAGTTAGCTACAGTCTTGATATGAAAAGGATTGAGCTGCTTGGTGCTCCAGGATTAATTTCTACTATTACCACTACTTACTTTACAAATGGGTAAATTAAAAATACTGCATTACTCATAATTGCATTGTTCTCGCTGATTTCTGTCACAGCTGAGGCAAGCATCCCAAAAGGAGAATTTTCACCAGAGGGAAAGCCCTGTGGGTATTGGTGGCCATGCATTCAAATCACTGTGGGTGGGTGTGGAGGATTCCAGGAGAATAGGAAATGAACAGGAGCAGGCATTTTCAGGGCATTTCCAATTCTCCCTTGCTGGTTCAGAGTTCCTGAGCTCCCATGTAGGGCAGGCTGGGCCAGTAAAAACTCCTCCTTGGCCACTGCCATCCTGGCAGTGCTCAGGGCCTTTTGGCATGGGGATATGTCAGTTTGACATTGGGACATATCAGTGCTATGAATGCATTATGCTATAAATGTAATTATGCTATAAGTACCGGTGCTATAAATACAAATACATGTGGCACGTTTATAAAATCTTCAGCTGATAGGACTGAGCGCGCAGAAATGGAGGGCTTGCCTTGTACTAATAATGTCCAACATTTTCAGAACTTCTGGGTCTTCTGTTGATCATTTACTCCTAATTAACTCAAATAAATTTCTTTGCAGTCACAGCCAAGAATTTACAGCAGAGTAACCCATGCTTGGGCAAATTTAGGAGCAGTAGCGAGCTGACCTTGGTCTGGATTAATTAGCAGTTTTTCACTGCAGATGTGTAGGCAGGTTGACACCTCTCCAAGTGAAAAGAAAGTTTTTACACTTTAAGCTTTTGTTTGTCTAGACCAGATCCCTGGCAAATATCTGCACACTTCTCTGTGGATGCATCAGAGGGGAGATGGGGCACCTTATGCAGAATATTTTTCATCAGCCTATTTTTTATTCACTTTCCTGGCAACCTCCTGAGGAAACAAGACATATCAAAATTAAAACAGCAGCAAGGAAAAATCAGTTACTGAGGTGAAGTTGAGGAAAGCAAAAGTGACAGCAGTTATATGAAGAAGCGCTGGCTCTTGAAGTTAAGCTGCTCTGTCACATACCATCAATTGGACTATTATCTGGCACAGGAGGACTGTAATAAATTGTCAGATTTTCTTCTTAGCTGAAATGATGGGATGGAAATTGTGCTGTGTATTTTTGGACAGGCATGGGGTAGGTGGGGGGGGCGGAAATCCAGCATGTAGCAGTTTTCCTCACATGCCAAACCCTCCGTGATGCACAAACCCAATATCCTGAATGTAGCTCTTAGAAATCTTGTGTGGTGAAATCTAAAAGAGTTAAAAAATAAATCCTAGCTCTTCTCTGGGAAAATAAGGTCAAGGAGGAGAAAAGTACTAATGAGAGACAAACTATTTATGTATACATGTATATTTAAAACATTTTAAATGTTGTTGCAGATTTTTATTTTTCTCCTTGTCAGACCAAGTAATGACAAATGGAGGCCTTTGTGTAACACTGCCTAGTTCTGTAGTATTTTCATTTGAAGTAAACTTTTACAGAGTTGTGGTATCAGAATGTTGGTTATTTAATATCTGAGCCTGATGGTCATTGCCATTCTGTGGGGCAGGATGAGAAGAAGTTGTTACTTATGGAAATAGTTTGTGGTGTTTGTACATTATGCTTTAGTCTCTCCATGACTGAGAAGGAGCTGATGTTATGTAGTGATGGTAGGACCAGTGGATAAAAACCCTCTTTCAAAATATTTTATGTTCTCAGGAGAGGAACCTCTTTGGTAGAATTATTGTATGATTAACATGTATATCTGTATTTATATGTGTAATAGCAGGCTATTGATACCCACTTTAAAAGCTTTAGCTGGGTAATATAACCGATGTAGTCAAATTTGAATTATTTTGTATGGCCAGCATGCTAACTCATGATTTGCTAACTCAAGACTTCAAGGACCTTGAAGGGTATTAATTTTTTTCTAAAATATTTATAATATTGTAAAGAACAAGTTCATATTTGACCAATACCCTGCAAAGACAGCAACAGAAACACCCCGATGATGGGCTGAAACTCCAAGAGAGTAACTTTAGAAGCCAGTAGGACTGCCAGCTTTGTTCTTCTACTTCCTTACGACCATTAGCTGGGCATTCACTTTTCACTCTGTTTTCCAGTCAGTTGCAGTTGTAGTTTAGTTGTGTAAAAACTCATTTTGGAGCCTTTTCAATGAGCTTGGGGAGGGCCAGAGAATAAATCAAATGTGAAAACACATCTATTGCCTTCAGCTTTCCCTTTGTGAGTCTTGGCAAGCTGCTCCACGTGGAAGGTCCAAGCTGTGAATTACAGCAAAGACTCAGATCTCAGTATATTTTATTAAGTGTTCTGAGTACATAACATTTTCATTTTTAGATAGAGCTGTAAAATGTGCATGTTTTACTTAGACCTTCCTTCTTGGCAAAAGAGGAATAACAGAAGATATAAAAACGGTGCATTGGAATTTTTTCTTTCTTTTTTTGGTATTGGTTCCAAGGTCTTGGCAGTAGGTTCTGAAATAAGTTTCTTTCCATGAGAAAATGGAAATTTCACCTATTGAAGTCAATAAAAATTTGTACAAGTCAAGTAAGAAGCAGTGGAACAACAAGACAGAGTACCAGAAACCGGCAGAAAACACATTCTGGACTGGATTAAACAGTAATATGAAAACTGTAAAAGAATCAGCAACTCTGACGCAATCCTGGGAAGCAGAATGACTTGAGAAATTATGTGGTGGTGAAAATTTGATTATTTACTTGCATTATTCCACTGCCATTAGAATCTGAGCCAAAAATGGGGGTGCCAGAGCATGTCAGAGGAGTGTAAAAAATCTTCAAGCACAGACTTTATAGCTCTCTGAATTCTGAAGGAACACATGAGCACGAGCAAGCTGTTAACAAAAGATGTTTACATCTAAATAAATGGCGGAAGGAAGAAGGTAAGCAGCTGCTGCAACAAGTTTTTGAAAAATTCTAGAAATGATCATTTCAAAATGACAAAACCTGTCGGCAAAATGTTTCAAAATATCTAAAACCTTCTAAAATTCTCTCAGAAAGGAATTCTAAAAAAACTAAATTATGCCTGCATGGCCTCTGTAATAGGACATTTTCCCATCCTGCTTCTTTAGGATTTCTTGTTTGTTGATTGAATAACAGATACACTGCACCTTGTTCGAATAATTCCTAGGAATATTAAAAGATTAAAGTCTCTGACAGATTAATAGAAAAGGAGTTGTCATGAATTGTCAGGTAAATTATTGCTTGGGATTAGAAACTTGATAAGAAACTAAAGCCCGGGTAAGAAGAAGTAAACAATTTAGAATAGCGTTGCCTCAAGGTTCCACTCTGGTACAATAATAACAAAGGGAAAAAAGGCTTAAAGTTACAAACTGATTGATGGCACTGGAGAAAATACATTAGTAAATGTCAGAGGGGTCCAAGGATTTACAAAGATTTGATCTCAGCTGAGAAACTTTGGTTTCACCTTTCTATACTAACAGATATTCTAATTGTTTATACGTAGTGCAGCCTATAAAGAATTGGGGCAACCTGTGTTTCAAATACTCCTTAAGATTGTAAATACATGTCGTTACGTTTTATGTTTCCTTTTATCTTGGGAAAATAAGGTTTTAGAGGATTATGAACAGAGTTTTTTCATTTGAGCACAAAATTTCTTAGCGTCACACCACACCTCCCTATTCAACTGAAACCAAATATCTCTTTACTTTCAGAAAAACTGGGGTTATTCCATGAGCTGTTGCCATTACAATTGATTTTTTTGGGGGGTGCTTTTGATGTGGGTATGTGTCTTCATTCTACGGCTAAAGCAGTGCGCAACAAATCTTTCCAAGCCTTTAGAAAGCTCCCTGGCCATGAAGCAGATTTCACGAACCATCTGCTGTGTGAAGGACACACTAAAGGAGTCCCCCGCTCCCCCGAAGCATCAGCACATCCATGCAAATCCCTGTTCTCCCACCTGCACTTGTGAGAGTGATGGAGTGCGGTGCCTGCACAGTTCATTGAATCCTCTCTGAGCTGTGCCGCCTCGCTCACAGCAACACCAGACCTGGAGACAACGCCGAAAATTCAGCGCCCGCTGGGGTGTTCAGCATTCTCATCTCCAGCAGAGGCAGTCAGCTCCTCAACGTGGATAATTACTCTGAGAGTTAATTTTATCCAAAGTCCCGCTAAGGGTATAACAAAATTTTATAAGGCGGCTAAAACTTGTGGAGAAGGGTAAACTCGTGACATTCAACGCTGAATTAATAGCAGTTCCTCAAAGAATTAATCCCTTATTTGTCACACTTGAAGTTACTGTACCAGAAGTCTATTTGAAGAATGAGACAAAAAAGCAAAGTGAAAAAAATTGAAATGGTTGTCTATCAGCAGCTCATTTGAAAAAAATGAAAATGCATGAGTAATGAATTCGGGGGACGGGGTTGTATTTTTTTTTTCTTGTTTTCTTGTTTTCTTGTTTTCTTGTTTTCTTGTTTTCTTGTTTTCTTGTTTTCTTGTTTTCTTGTTTGTATTACTGATTGAGCCGAGCAATTTAGCTTACTTAAATTGATTGCAGTGACTTTTGTGCACCAGAAGAAATGTTTCGGGCAGCAGAACCTCGTGGTACAGCAGCTTTTGCCTATTGTGACTTTGCTGTGGGTTTGTCCTTGTCTTGTCCTTGCAAGATGATCTTGACTTCAAAGGCTTGGTACGTGGAAAGATTTCTTGACAATCAGTGCTTATTACTATTAGTGTAGTTCAAATTTTCCTCAAATAATCACAGTCAATAGAAAAGTAGTAATCGGCAAAATCCAAAAAATATTAAACTGTTCATCATAAGCAGTAAAACACAGAAGCTGCATGGAGACACTTCAGACCTTTAGGAGCAGAATAGCAGGAAGCCTTCAATACGTCACTGCTACAGCCCCGAGCAGAGGCCAAGTAGCCCTTCAGTAGATTTTTGCACTAATTTACACATATTGCTTATATCCTGCTTCAATACTCGTGTGCATATATTCCTTACAGTTGGAGCATTTAAAGCATTCCCTTCCAAAAGTTGCCCTGACAGCCCAGACACCTCCACTTCTACATGACAGGAAATCCAATCCTGAGCTTTGTGCTGGGGAGTCTGTGCTATTAAAATATGTACTTGGAATGGCACTTCCATTCAGGGAAGTTTTTTTGCAGATATATCAGTTTGATTGCTTTACTCAGTACTTTTATTTTGGAGGAAAATAGATCCTAGTTTAAAAGAAATAAGGAAGGTGCCTCCTGTGTAAAACTGTCTCTTTACTCTCTTCTATCTTTTTTGTTGAGTAGTGAAGTTTAAAAGAAATTAAATTCCGTATCTGGAATGCCTGGGTTTACTACAGATTGAATTTGGAAGTTTCGGTGTTTGAAGAAGTTTTCTCTTTTATTCACCTCTTGCAGCTCAGAGCTCTCTCCATCATGTCATAAAAGAAAACAAGTAGGTAACAGAATGAAGTAAAGGAGGCAGATTTTTAGAAGTGTTGGCTGGGGGGCTTTCTTGTCCTTCAACATTGATTTGTACTAAATGCCATAGGCGTAATTCTATTCATTCTTGGGAAGTGATTCACTAAACTGCAGTATAAAACTTGGCTTATCACCTTAAAGACAATCTCAGTCATTCTGGAAATCTCATAAGGCAGTCTCATAGGAAATGTTCCTTTCATTTGCTTACTCTGGTTGAGTTCCTCTTATCGTGCTACCCAAAGGCAGCTTGCTTTCTTTTATTCATTCTTGCCCCTGCTCTGCTTCCTAAATAAGCCTCAAAGAGACTGCAGTGCCTCAAGTCTAACATTTTAAATTGTATTTTTAAGTGGCAACAAAGAATGGGGGTTAAAAAGTTTATGATCTAGTCCAAATTTTAAATCAATGCCTATTTGTCCCAAATCAATGTTTTGTTAACTGCAGATTAAAAGAAAGAAGTCATTTTTCATTCCAAGATAAAGTAATCCAGGAGTCATTTCAGGACTTGTTAATCAGCTGTGCCAGTTAAACTTTACAGCAGGCTGTTACTTCCTCAAATAGCGAGCATGGAATTGAAAATAAATAAGAATAGTATACAATATATAGTGCTGGAAGCGAATTCAGCACAATCCCCATTCACAGTGTCTGTTGGTAGTGACGCTGTCCTGAGCTTCCAACAGTTGTCCTGCTTGAACATGGTCTTAGTTTATAAAGATTTGAAGTCTAAAGCCAGGAAAACACCAGAAAAATTAGAGGAATAGCAGATTAATTTCTCCTTGGCTGTGTAAACATAATTCTGTATATTGAATTGAGGGGGTTGCTAATCCCTTACAATCATGTTTCTTCCAATTAAGTTCCAGGGCTTTAAATACTTGCAATCATAGGAGGCTGAAGAAGCAAGTGCAATGTCAGGAAGGAGAGGAGGATGGTAATCCTAAATGAAAATAATTTTATTAGGAGAGAAAGCAAGCAGCAAACAGAAGTTCTGAAGAGGAGAAGTTCAGAAAATAAAAGATTCTGCAAAATGCTCTGACCCCCTAGGGAAGCGAAGAAATAAAACTGGGATTTTCAGCTTGATTAAAGTTTGATTTATGAGCTGCTTTTTGTTAACAGCACTGGAACAGAAGGAGGAGAAAAAGGATTTAACTTGTAAGGGAGAAAATTCTTTTGGAAATTGCCTTCAAGTTCAGAGAGTCTGAAAAAAAAGTGACAAATGGAATTGTTTTGTAAGTCCTCCCCTTCTAGCTCCTCTTTGCTCTCCACTCCCCTCCGATCCATAGCTAGTAATAAATTATACATAATAGTGATATAAAAACATAGCAGGTGCCTAATTTGATGTTTTATTACCGTCAAGAATAAATAGCTTAATTTTGAGGCATATCTCCTGTAGTTATGTAGTGTGCAGACTTAACGGGTACCAAAAAAACACATCAGTTGATCTAGGAGGAGTTCAAAAGCCTAATTTCTGTAAATGTCATGTCTTGCACAGAGGTTATTAGATTCAGGAGATCAGGAGGTGGGAAAAAAATTCACAAAGCACTGCCCAAAAAGGTGCAGTCTTTAACAAATGGAATTCAGATGAGGAAAATGTCGGATAAGCAAGAGTTTCTTATGTTTTTCTCCTACTGGGAAGGAGCACAGCTAAAGCTGGGACTGGTAGGGAGTGGTGGGTGGTCCACATTTCTTCTCAGTGCATGGGAATATTTGTCCATCTTTGTTTCATGAAGCTCTTGCCCAAGCTGATGTCAGCACCTAAAGCACAGAAGAGGGGAAAACAAACTCCTATTTTTTACTGCTGTCCCTTTCCCTGTAAAATATTATCTAAGGGACTCCTGGACCAACTTCAGGCAGGTGCTGTTCCCACCAGTCTGGTTCTCCAAAATGGGGCAATGCTGTTATCCCCCCTCTGATCCAATGTGCTAAAAGTCACCAATTCTTCACGGCACTGAAGGGGTAACAAAAGTGCTGTCGTGCCCTATAAGCAATAATGGGCTCACAAATTGAAAGTTAGTATTGTAGAATACCTTCTGAAGGTAAATGTAGGAGTAAAATTGCTTTTCAGTTTGAATTGCCTCAGACACTGAAAATTCTGAATTGTCATCGTAAAAAAATTCAGGCTGCTTGTGCTTTAAACACCCTTCACCTTTCATTTCAAGATGAAGTACCAAATCTGTGTAAAGTAATTGCACACAGGGACCTTTTTTTTTTTTTTTTTTTTTTTTTTTTTTTTTTTTTTTTTTTTTTTCCCCCCCCCCACTGAAAAGACATTATAAGTTATTGTCCATCAAAAGTTTTAAATCTGGCTATGATAGGATAGCTTTGACCATTTTGTAGGTGCATTAAATATTTTATTAATTTCAGCTGAACTTGAATTCTAAAGACTCCAAAATTTCATGCTAACAGTGAGGCTGTTACTGTGTTAGTTGATACTGTAATTTCATTTATAAATGCTCTGACTGTACATTTGTCAGTAAAACATACTTAGTAGTATGCAGAAGCCATTGAAAATATTTTACCTATAACCAAGGCTTTGTAATTCCTAAAAATTTACCTGTGTAAGTCCAACTGTACCCACTTTACTTATACATGCTATATATATAGCTGAGTGAAACACTGGAGAAAGTATAAATAATGGATTTTGAAATAACTCTTTTTCCTAAAAGATATAAGTCAGTAAATAAAGTATATAATTTTACAGAATTCATGAATTTAAAATTATCTTGTCTGTATATCAGCAGATATTAACATCTGCCTGGAAAAAAAAAAAAAAAAAAGGATCTGGACAGGCATGGTATTATGCATCTGTTGACCCAGCAAAATCTCTATTCACTGTTTCAGCAGAACTCAGAATGAAATATAAGAGTTACCCAACTGTTAGCCACAGCAGAGCTTTCAATCTGGAAGCTGATGATGGTGGGCAATAATTTATCAACGCTATCAGGAGATCCCAGTTTTACACAGCCTCAGCTGTGGAGGGTGTGGTACTGTCACACAGGGACCACCTCAGGTGTCTTTGTGCCTCCTTCACACAGAGGACTTGATGCCTTTTGGGGCTACCTAAAAACAGAGGCCAGACAGAATTAAGGGAATAAAGAGCATTTCTGTTTATTGAAGAGCCTTCAGGTACATTTAGGGCAGTCAAAGCTCCGCAGGGGCTGCACCCAAAAATGGACCCCAGGTCACAGTTTTCACACTTTTAGAAGTTTGGTCCATTTGCACATTGGGTATATCGCACAATCTCCCAATTACAGCTTCAGGTAATGAAGTCATTCACCCCAAGTTTGCTGCCCCAGCTCACTTTTGTTCCCATTTCTCAGGCCTGAGGCAGTGAGGTGTCCTTGATCCCCAGCCTGCAGAGGAATTGCTGTGTCTGACCAGAATGGGGAAGCAGCAGCTCACACTGTGTGTGGAGTTTGGAGTTACACACTAAAGAACTGCAAGATTACAAATTGATGGAAAAGTAGAAAAGCTGAGGCATCAGTCATGGCTCCCAATCCCCCTGGCAGTACAAAAGGAGCAGATCTGGGGGTGCCCCTGTCCCTTTTCCTTCCTCAGTGTTTTGGTTTGGAAAGACAGGTGTCTGCCAGGGAAAGCTGGAGCTTCCCATGGAATGCAGAATGTAACCCCCCTCCCTCCAAATTATTATAATTTTGCAGTTAAGGGGGCTTTCAGGCAAAGATATGGGAATAGGAATAACAGTTCTTTACTAGGAATATTAAAAATACAAATGTAGTAGTACAAAAAAACACACAAACAAACAAACCCTAGGAACGCTGACAGAGCCAGAACACGACCTGACACCCTGTTGGTCAGGGTGCTGGGAGCAGTGCAAATGAATCCTCCTGCAGTGCCAGGTGTGGTTCTGCTGGAGCAGAGATGATCCTGCAGAAGGGTCCCTGGTGCTGAGATGGGCCCGGTGTTCCTCTGGCAATCCAGTGCACACAGGCTGTGCTGCTGTTCCCAATGCCAGGTTTGATCCAGGTGGGAATGCCGGGCTCCTCCCCTGGGTGCAGCATCTCCCGATGGACGATGGAATTGTCTCAGCCCTGCAGGGAGCCTGGATGGCCCATGAACAGCAGAGATCCCTGCAGGGAGGATGGGTCCTGGAAGGGATAAGAACCCTGCCCCAGCTGGTTTAACAGCTGCCCATGGACAGAAGGCACCCGCCCCCTCCACAGTTAAAGAAAAACACCTCCTCAACCGGTTTCAACAGATTGGGAATAGAACACATCATTTTTGGTTACATATTGCAACCTAAGACATTCAGGCACCTTCCTCTCCCCATCAGAACCAAGAAGGGCACAGAGCCAAGGAACCCCAAGGCACTGGGCAGGGGAAGCTGGCACAGGAGGGTGGAAGGGAAGAGGGTCTTGCAGTGCTCCATCCCACTGATACGGGAGCAGAGAAGGTGGCTCCCTCACCCAGAATTGCTCCAGGTACGGTCTGGAATAGATCTTCTTGTAGCTCTGTAAAGGAAGAGCAAGTTGTGAAGAGAGAAGGGATTTGAAACATCTAAGGTACCACAGATATGGTGTGTAGTAAATAGTTTGGCATGAAGTCAATATTAAATTTCTGTTAAAGACATAGCATTCCAGCTGAAAAATCTCAGGAAGGTCTCCCATCACAAATCTAAAGCCTAACTGGATTTTTCATTTCATCAGTGTGCAGCCATCGTGATAAAATCAGACACGATAAAAAGAAGGCTTGCACACCAGATGTGTTTTCTCTAATAAGGACAGAGGACCTTCTCTCCCAGCAATGCACACATGTAATACCAGCTTGGATTCAGCAACAGGAGGCACTGAAGCCTTTCAATGTACAAATATCAGTCTGTAAAGCCAGTGTAGCGGACTATAAAGTACAATTTGGTGTCTGCTCGGCGTTGAAGGTTATCTTTATTGCAGTGTGGGTGGTAGGGGGCTGCTGCATGTAGAGATTTGTCCCCACAATCATTGTGCCTTTTAGACAATCTTCCTGTCACTTGGCTGTTTCTAGGCTGTCTCTGTGCCACTTAAAGGAGCTGGACTGTCACAACACTCCTGCCTGCCACTGTCGAGCTCGTGGAGGAGAAGTGGCTTAAGTACTGCTGATGAGTGTTATCTGTAATTTACCAAGAAAAGCAGAAATTTTCAGGGTTAAAATTCTGCCCTCTCATATCTTTTCTGGGTGCTATTTTATTTTTAATGTACTCTTACAAGGTAGCTTTGAAGTAGTTTCACATAAAAGAGCCTCCAGCCGTACATCTTACAAAAAGCACGTAGACCTCATTTAATCATTCTTTTTATTCCTCTGACTCGAGTGTGATCTCTGTTCCACTCTCATTGATGGAGCTGGCACTTTATCTTCATCCAAATTTATTCTTGATCTAATTCAACAGAACACAAAGCAGAACAGATTTCCAAAGTGGAATAACAGCCACTTAAACATTGTTTAAGCCTACCACATACTGAGGCAACAATTTCAATTTCTTCTGAATTATGTTACATCTTCAACAAACATGATTATTCTTCCTCTTCCTCTTTAATACCCCATCCAAGTCACAGCATGTCCACTGTAGGCCAGATGTATTTTTACGTGATCATTGCTGCACCTTTTCTGTTGGAATGATTTTTTTTTTTTTTTTTTTTAATCAGCAGTTTGAGGGGTGGGGTTTGTGTTTTTTTCAAGTAGAAAGTGGGGTGGTTCTGCTCAGAACATAAACTGCAGATAGGGGAGCTTCCACTTCTCAATAACAATGAAATTTAGCCTTTTGGATCCAGAGGTTCCCAGACCACAGAATTCCCAGATTGTGTGTATCCCTGCTCTTGTTTTCACCAGAATGAAATGCAGTGATCAGCAGAAATGCATTTATTGCTCACTTTCATAGAAACACTACACAGCCTGCAGAAGGGAAATGCTTTGAAATTTATTACTGTCCTGAAATTTTGGGTCAGGTGGGAATATTTACCTTTTCCCATCTGCCTCTGTATGAATAGAACTGTACGTCAGCTAAAGTGCAATTGGAATTAAAAGCTGGGATGTCTTTTTCTCTTTAACCAGTACGTGAAGTAGCAAGAAGGTCTCCATTACACAGATTCATCTGTGTGAAATAACTTTGCAAGAAACCTTTTTGTTCAAGTGTCCCTTTCCTTCCTGCACTAAGAAATTAAAGAAAGTAAAAGAAAAACATTATTAAGGCAAAATGTATCCTGAATCAATCAAAAAATTATTATTTTTATCTAATTGGTATTTCTTGGTGTGCTTTTTGCTAGGAAAGGCACTTTTGAAAAACTTTTGAAACAAAACAAAACAAACAAACAAAGAAGGCAGAAGGCACCAAATTTTAGCTGTGCAATAATACCTCATCCAATTATCCTAACACTTTTCTTCCCAAACTTACAAAATGGATAGTGTAATAGATATCTTCATTTTATAAGGATATTGTTCATGAGGTGCCTGTCAAAGCAAAATCACATACAAACCTGGAGTACTCTGGCCTTCAACCTTTGATTAAGTACAAAGAAGAGAATCACTAATGGTCATGGAGTTCACAAATTAGCAGCAGCGGTGCTGTCACAATTGTGCCATGACTATGGCGTGTCATTTCCTCACTGTGATTAACTGTGCTTTCCCAGAAACCCATTTTTCAGTAGAACAAAACGGGAGAATTACGTTTCCTTTCTGTTTCACTCCCTTCATTGTGACCATAGACTTCAGCCCGTCTGACCCAAATTGGTTAAATGCTAAAGCAATTTGGCCTCTTTTCAGCTCCAGTTTCTAGTTCCAGCACCTGAAGACCGTGAACTCTGTCTTTCTAAAGGGTAAACTCAGTTTTATTTTCTGTTATGTAAGCTAATTTGTGAGGGGTTCTCATAATGTCATGTCTGCAAGGGGATGGCAACGAGTGTCTTAAAGTTCAGGCCAAACACAGGGATTTGCTGTTCGTGCTGTAGGATTAATTAGCACTAGCTTAGATCTTTTCCAAATGCCCACAATCTACAATTCAGAAAACCGAAAGTCTCACCTACAAGTGATCTGAGACCTTAGGCAAATTCCACCAGGAGTGTATTTAGACCAGGCATTGGGATTCCTTTGTTGAATATCTGGTTGTTCCATTGATTCTTTTTTTTTTTTTCCCCACTTAGCCTTCAATTCTTTCTCCATTAGTGGCTTTCATATTGCTTACATTTTTATGGGGGCATGACACCTAATTATTACATTTGGTGAACTCTGACATAGCCAAATGCTTTTTAATAAATAATAAGGTGTTACTGAATGAAAGCAGCTCATATTTTCACCCCGGTTCTCCCTGTGCTGTGTTGCAACCTGGCCTCAGAGACAACCAGACCAACCAAATCCAACACAAGTAACCTTAAACAGGATCCCGAGATCCAGCTCCTTTTAAGGATAATGAGATGATACCTTATGCATAAAGAAGCAGTGCAGTGCCATCTATAGAAATGATTAATGCTGTTTCTCCCGGCTCTGAAGGAAAGGGGAAGGAGCACAGCTCACTAAAGCTTGTTTGCAGCATTACTTGAGCAATTTAGGTGTGGTTTCACCTGAGCTGTGAGTTATGGTCAACTCTGATTCCCCCCACGTTGCACACGAGTGATTCCTGTGCGGGGTTAATTTCCCCAAAGGGTTTCTGATTAGGTTTGGTTTCTTTCTCTAATTTGCTAATGTGTCTGTTCTCCGGACACCCATCAGATTATATTTGTTCAGATAACCTGTTCGTCCTGCGAACCCTTGATTTTTTTTCATAAATTGGTTATCTTTGAGCCCGGAAAGTTTTTCCTCAGTGACAGATTAACATCATTTTGAACCATGTCTTACTCAATTTTTGCCAGGCATGGTTCAAGATTGCCTCAGTATATTCTTGGTCAATCCAAAAGTTGCTCATCTGGGGTTGCCAGCTTTCTCAGGGTCCCTGAAAATTCAAGTTAGAAAATAGCAAAAGAACATATCTTTGCGCGCAATGCTTTTGGAATCTCTTGTTACTAACGTCCAATGTTCATGTTAGTTCTCAAAGATGTTGGTTTAAAATAATTTCATTCTCTTCAGACTGCAACAGTACAGGAAGGATTGATTTTAAGTTTGTTTTGGTTTTGTTTTTGTTTTTTTCTAATTTATTTTATTTTAATTAAGCTTGCCAGAACCACAGAGCAAGTGAAATGCTGCAGACATATTCTGCCCTGGCCAAATGGAAAGTTTTTAAGATCATGAGCATGGATGTGTTTTCCATTCTCCAACACATAAGAAGGGGAAAAACCCCAACCAAACAGCAGAATTTTATGTTTTTGTATGGCTAGATCATGCTAGAGACTTGTGAATCAGCATTCCCCATCCCAGTTTCAATTTGTCCACAGCTGTGAGTGCTGTCCTGACAGGGAGCACAGCTGTGCTAGCCCGTGGTGCAGCCAGCACCAGGGCTCAGGGCAGTGTTGGTGGCTGCAGCTGATGCCTTAGGATTTCAGTGTTTATATTTTTCCATCAATTTGTAACCCTGCAGTTCTTTAGTGTGTAACTCCAAACTCCACACACAGTGTGAGCTGCTGCTTCCCCATTCTGGTCAGACACAACAATTCCTCTGCAGGCTGGGGATCAAGGACACCTCACTGCCTCGGGCCTGAGAGATGGGAACAAAAGTGAGCTGGGGCAGCAAACTTGGGGTGAATGACCTCGTTACCTGAAGCTGTAATTGGAGATGAAATCCCAATGTGCAAATGGACCAAAATAATAGAAGTGTGAATACTGTGACCTGGGGTCCATTTTTGGGTGCAGCCCCTGGGAGGCTTTGTCTGCCCTAAATGTACCTGAAGGCTCTTCAGTAAATACAATTGCTTTATATTCCTTTAATTCTGCCTGTCCTCTGTTTTTCGGTAGCCCCAAAAAGGCACCACGGGAGCTGTCCCTGCCATGCCAGGTGGATCCCCTGGAGCTCCTGGTGATAGATGCTCTCCTGTTTGTGTGGTCATAGCTCTCTGTGCTGCTTTCTGCTCCTTTCTGGAGCAGAAGGAGGATCTGGCTCTGATCAGGAGCAGGAATGGGCCAGGGCACAGCAGCGCTGCCTGGCAGCAACTCAGAGCTCATCTCAAACCTCCAATCATTTGGGATCTACCATGTGCTTATATATTACTGCTGATTATATCTTAATGAATGGCAGTTGTCATGCACAGGGTAGCAAAAACATTAATTAAATTCTTGATGATTTTCACGACTCTGGCCCTGCAGTGATAAAATACTGCTACCTTAGTTATTTCTTCTTAATTGCCCCTGGCTTACAGGTGAATGCACAGTGGATTTACTGTACATGTGCATTTGCAAGCAGTGACTGGGGTTTATACGAGCTGAGTGAAGCAAGTAAACTGTAACACGTGCAAAAAAAGTTTTAAAATTTCAGACAGAAAACTATAAGTTTAAGGGACTCCTAAGTTTTTTGGAATCACCAATCACAGTGGTGTTTAAATACACAGCAGATCTCTGCTTTCAGGCAGTTCAGATGAAACTTTACCAGCATTTTGAGAATTAATTTTGTGCCTTTCCATCTATTCCATGTGTAATCTATATATTGTCACTATGAAAATATTAGTTGGGGTGTGGTGGTTTTTTTGTGGGTTTTTTTTTGTTTGTTTTTGTTTGTTTTGTTTTGTTGTGTTTTAGGGTTTTTTGTTCATGTCTTGGTAAATATTTTATGCCAGTAGCTTGCACTGAAAAAAAAAAAACTGCAATACTGAGGAGAAAAAGAAGAAAAAGCTACTCCTGCTCTCTCTGTTCCAATGTGGAGAATAAAGGAGGAGCCTTAATCAAATGGATATATCCTTTGGTGTACATAACAGCCTGGCACTGGCTATGAGCTCTCTTCTGAGCTTTGTAAATGAAAGTCAGGAGTTCAGTGGAGTACTGTAAACTGCATCAGCTGGGGATTTATAAAGGGAATATATGGCCAAAGGATTCTCCTTCAGGGCTTCAGCTCAGGGAATGTGCAGCCCCATGGAATACAGATAGAAGCATAGAAGTGTTCAGAAACTCCCAAGTTTTGTTAAAGTGGAAAAGGAAAATGCTTCAAGGGTAAGCTGAACTGTGTCTTTTACTGGATATTTCTGGAAGAATGGGATATAATAACAAAATGAACTCTGTAATGATGACCATTAGAAAAGTGGGGATCAAATGGTTAAGCTGTTCTGCCATTGTTTACAAATCTCTGGCCTTCTTTTTTTATTATCTGAATAACACTTCCGCAATCCTGTAACCCAGGAATAAATCCCTGCCCATGGTAAGAAAGCTGAGGAAATCTCATTGTTCTGAACATTTTTTAATTAGTTTGGATGGAGGGGAAAAAAGCCAATTCAGGCAAAACAGGAATAGTTCTCAGCAGAACTTGTTCCATGTTTTCTCTCACCTGACTCAAACCAGAAGCACATTTTGAAAAATCAGCTTATATTAATTGCAGAATCTTCTAAAGTGTGGGGTTTTCTGGGACTTGGATGGTTTGGAAAAGACATGAGATGAGTCTGAAAAGTTAGTATAAAGCACGTGGTTCATCCCACCTACCTCAGGCATGGGGCTGTGGGCTATCAGGTGTTGGAATAATCCTGCTCTCCTCTTCCCTTGGCCTTGTGGTTGTTTTTGTTTTCCAGCAATTCTTTAGTTTTAAGCACGTGTTCTACTTAAATCTACCTCTGTTTTAAATCTACTACTCTTTTAGCATTCACAGTCCAATTTATTTTGTACTCAGTTACGTGACAGCCTCACTTCTTCCCACAAATAAAATGAATTAAAACAGAAACCAAGATTTAAGTCGGCTTCCTGGCAGTTACTCACTACATTGAAGGCATTGTAATTAATCACTCATTTTCTTAAGAGTCTTGTAATGCTGGACATCTTGATGCAGCTGGACTGGAAAAGCAATATTGGAATTTCTTTTGTTATTGCTGGATTTCTCTCCATTAAAAAAAAAAAAAAAATCCATGCTACAATTATTTATACTGTTTATCCAGGGCTAGGGGGTGATTGCAGATCTTTGGATTTACAGATAGCAATCCTTTCATCACCCAGTTGTGTGTTTCACGAGCACAGGATTTGGAGGTTGTGATAGTTGCCATGGCACCCACATGTGTACCAGGAAGATTGTTGGGAAAGGGTGATTTATGTTAACAACAAACCAAATTTAAAAAAAAAAAAAAAAAAAAAAAAAAAAAAAAAAAAAAAAAGTGATCAGAGGTGAATGGTACATTTTACACTGCTTTCCTTAGAAATCAAATCTTTTTTCTTCTTTTTGGTGTGAGGCCAAAGTTGTGATGCTCCATGGCAAAAAAAGTGCTGATGTGGAGGTGTAATGGCTTGGGCACAGGTCTGAGCAGAGCTGGGTTTAAACCCCTCTAACACCCCTGTTTAAAGCTGGTTTCTGTTTCCGGCTCCGTTTCCTGCTCCCTGGCTCCAGAACACTCTCACAGAGTGCCACTGCCACTGTCACTCCAGGTGAAACTGAATCGCACGAGGGATAAATGAAGATCGCTAATAACCCCTCGAAAAATCACAAAATATCCTTTTTATTGGTGTGGCCGCCGGCCCAGCAGCTACAAATCACACTTGTGAATTCCCTCTGATCCCTGCGGCTGAAGCTGAGCGGTTTGGGAAGGAGTCAGGGTTCATTTCCTGGAGAGGGATGGGCAGAGCCAGCACTGCATCCTCAGCACTGCCCTTCCTTGGGCTGAGGGGAGGCGGCTGGAAGTGATCCCAGCCCTGGCATTCCCTGCTGGAAGGAGAAGGCTGGGATGTGCCACCAGGGAGAGATGAGACCCAAATCCCGGGTCAGGGACTGCCCAGGGCAGGGGCAGAGCCAGAGGGAGCAGGGAGCCTCCTCCCTGCTTCAAAAAAGAGAACTTTTCCTCTTCTTGAAGTTTGCATTTGTTCTTCCTTCCAATTAAGGGAGGTGACCGCTTAATTCCAGCTAATTAGGGAGTTTTTTAGATCTATTCTCCACTGTACATGCCAGATCAGCGCCTTACCTTCGCCATGAACTCTCATGGATTAATCGTTCCTGTTGCACAGTTTAATTACTTCGTTTCAACACTTATTTACTTTTGACTTCTAATTGACTTTATGAGTGCCTTTATTTGTATTGTGTGACTCTTCAAAGTGAAACTGGTAATACTGAGAGGTTTTTGGTGTTTTTGTCAGTAAAATTCCAAAATATCTACAGGAAACTTTGCCATTATTTGGGCACACCTTGTTTCTAATAGATTATGATGTGGAGGACTTAAAAAAAATCTTATACATAGGTCAAAGGCTTTTCTACTCACAATTTTCTAATTTTTCTGAGTTGCAGATTCTCAGTTCTAGTTAGTAGTTTTCCCCTTTTGTTTTCATGCTATTTGTTCAGGATCTGTTTTCTGATCATCTGGAAGGACTTTTAAAAAGAGGCTTCTGCCTGTGAGGACTGAGATAAAAAGCCTCAAAACATGAATCCTGAAGATGCAAAAATCAGGGAGGTAGAGGTGAATGCAGCTCCACGAAATGTTCTCTCCGTGTGACATTGTGCTTGGTCTTTGGATTTCACTTTGTGCAAGTCCTCTGGTTGCTCAGGTTTTTAAGCCATGCCAATTCCCATGTGTTGCATCTCTCTTGGGCCAAAGCAGGGCAAATGTGGTGCAAAAATGCATTTTGCACAAAGAGAGAGAGAGAGGGGGGCAGATGTGAGCCTCTTCTGATGAGTGACAAATGAGGGAATACCTAAAGTTTTTCCTCTCCTCCTCTTCACTGCACCTTGTTGTCCATCAGGGGAGCCAAGGTTTGTGCTGAATTTAAAAAAAAAAAAAAAAATTATATATTTATATCTTTTTATATATATATATATATATATATATATATATAAAAAACACCTTTAAACTGCTTATACCAACAGCTGGAGTGAGTTCTGTGTAGTTCCCTGTCAGCCAGGCCAGGAAACCTGTAAGAACATTTCAAATAACCATCTCCATACTTGACTGTACAGTAACATAAAATTGCAGTTTATTCTTGCTGTGATTAGATTGTCTTTTACAGAGGATTTTGTTTTCCATCTGGATTCCTACATGTTTTTCAGTGGAATAGTGAAATATTTAAGCCTCTGGCCGCAGTTAAAATATTCCCTACACTTTCCAAAGCAGTTTATTGTCCCTATGGCACTATAATGATTCAAAGTTTGTCTCTAATAAATATATTATTTATCCACCAATAACGCAAGATTACTGTATATCCTTTTCGCATTTTAACTTGTTGTGAAGTGGAAAGGTTGATTGGGGTATTTTTTCCCCCTTTTATTCAATTTCTTCTCTCCCTACAACGGTTTTCTCCTTCAGTTTAACACTTACTCAATTTATGCAGTGTCCATCTCCTACCCTGCAGAGCAAGAATCTTCTGCTTAATAAGAAATACTTATTGGCACATAGCTTTGATTCATAAAGAGAATGTTTCCTTGAGAGAGTAATTGGTTTGGGATTTTTTTTTTTTTTCCCTATTTACCAAAGGAGCTTACCAAGTTCTTTTACAGAATCCTTAATATTGTTGTTTTTTCTTCCTGGAATGTGAATAAGTGCTACAGTCTGGAGGAAAACTGACTCCTAACTTATCTCTCTTTGTTGAAATCAAAAAATGCCTTTCACAAAATGTGATTTATAACCCTGTTTTCAGAAAAAGAAAAAGAAAAAAAAAAAAGAAAAAAAAAAAAAAAAAGAGAGAGAGAGAAAAACAAAGTCTATATTTTTGAGTCCTGTAAACAAGATGATCCCTGTGACTGCAAACTGTGTTGGTTCAAAGGCAGCTGGGTCCCTTTGGCCCTTCAGAGAACGAGTCAGCTTGGAACAACATCTACTAATGCAATAGAGTTATAGGTCAGATTTGTTGGGCTTGCAGTGAGAAAATATTTTAAAGGCTGATGTGCTGATGGTCTGTCAACATTAGGAGTGAAGTGGGAATCAGGTAGACAAATCTGGTGGGTATTTGTCTAATTAGCAGTGACCTGTATTAAAGCAGAGCTGCCTGAATTAAATTAGTCATTGCTCATCGGGTACTAACTTTCTTTATATCTGAGAATCTGGCAAATCTCATCTAGAATGCTAATTCTATCCTTCTGTCTTTTCCTCTGAGGTATCTTTTCATTTAATAATGAGTCCCTTCATTGTTTTTAAATTTAGAACAGAGTCTCCTTTTTATTTGGAGGGGGAGGAGTATCTTTTAATTTCTGCTCTGAAATATGTAAACAGTTCTTCCGAGGGAAAGCGGTAGGAGAGGTGGGGACTTTGGGTGGTATCAGGTCTGCTGCCTCCAAACATAAGAATAAAATACTGAGTAGCAAGGTAGCACCTGAAAACTTCTCTGTCCCAGAAGAATTTAAAAATTAATCTCCATCATTTAGCATCCTCCCTTTTTAAACTTAAACCTCTTTTTGGGGGGAGTTCTTCTTCTCCATCTTGGGGTTGATAACTTCCCTTTGTTCTCATAAATCTGAGTTTGCCTTGAGCTGCTGGCCCCCCAGAGCTGGAGCAGCTTTAGGCTCAGCTTTGGAGGAAGCTGAGGCAGTGCAGAGTGGCTGCTGTTCGTGTGAACTCTGCCGAGATGCCTTGATGAACTGGCAAGGAAATTAATATACAAGGGTAGAAGGGATTACAGATAGAGATAGAAGGATTAGGCTGTGCACTAGCAGCGAGACTTGCTGTAAAACTGTTGCTCCGGGCTTTTGTTTATTATTTGGAGAAATTCTATTTAAATGCAGATTAGATTTTCTACCTAGAAGTACAACTTAGTCTTTGTTTAGAAACTCCACAAAGAAGAATGGGCAGAGGGCTCTTGTTTTCATTTCTTGGTGAACTTTGACAGTCACGTTGCTTATCCTGTTATCTGGATTAGATATGCAAGCTCTGGATACAGGAGCTGGAGCAGTTTGTTTAGAGACCCGGGTTTAATTAATCAGTGTGAGATTAGCAAATTGCCTTGGGATGAAAAACGGAGCCTGAGAAGTTGTAATTGGCCACTGACTAAACAGAAGGGCCCAGCTCTGCACTGGGTGTTTGGGAGGGGAAAAAGGCAAAGAAGAGGAAACAAGCAGTGAATTAGACAAGTGGATTTTGTGACCTGAAATCTTTTTATAATCTTTTCATCCTGTATACAGCTTCTTTTTTATTATTATTTTTGTATTGTATTCTGTAATCAATCTCCTTGTGATGTGACATTTTGCCCTCTTTTGAAGTAAAAATGAAATTAAAATAGTGCTTTAGCAGTGCTGATGGGTTTATGAAAAGTAGTCTGAAAAGTCTTACCTTTAAATAGACTCCTAAGTACTCAAAAATTGTCTTTTTGCATATTGCAAAAGGTTTTTTTTCCCCCATAAAAATATCAGTAAATTGTAGCTAAGGAAATATCCCAATCACTTCCCCTGGGTTTATTTTTATGCCTTTATCCATTCTTCTTGCAGCTTGTCAGCACCTCTCCAGCAATCCTTATTGATCTTCTCAAAATTATAATAAATTGATAATTAACATAACTAAGACTTTTTTGTTAATCATCTCATTTTTTATGAAAAAAAAAAACAACAAACAAACACGTGTCATACTAAAAACACTGATTTAAAGGGATATTTTCATTTCACCTGTTTATAATTTGTGACTTATCCACCAAATTTCAGGACAGACAATACAAACAATGATTGGCATGAAATATCACTGGGATTCATGTACAGAAGCAGAACTGAAGTATGTTTCAAGATTTGAGATTTTGACCCAATTTTAGAAATGCATGGGTAGTTTGATTTTGATTTTTTTTTTTTTTTTTTTTTTTTTTTTTTTTTTTTTTTTTAATACATCAGAAGGCAGCCAGATTTGGCTGACTGGAAATCAGGAGTGTCCTCTGAGCAGATTTATTTCACCAGCCACAGAACATGTTCAGCAATTTTATACTGATCATTTAGCATGGAAATAACAAGCCAACGTAACACATTTAATGTGGTGTTATGGTCATGGTGAACCATTTGGCAAGGTAATATTTTATTATTATCAGGCTCATAAAAGCTTGTCTTTTAAGAATATAATGAACATTTCTCCATGTATTATCCAGCTTTGTTATGAAGTGGAGAAAAGATGAAGATCAAGTCTTTTCTTAAAGAAGGAGGTTGATGAAACTTTTTGCCTCATGCCATTTTAGGTGATCTGTGGCTTTTTTGCTCCTTTCTTTATTTCTTTTTGATGGACAAGCTAAAGCAGTAACTAAAATGGAAAAAAAAAAAAAAAAAATCTTCAGAAGATAAAGAGCCCTGAACCAGTAATTTGGGAGAAGTAACATATTCTTGAGAGCTCACTTACTCCATTCAAAATATCACAGCTATTTAAAAATCTGAATTGATACAGATTTTTTTCTGTGCTGCCCCCTCAGGGAGCCAGTTGTTTTCCTTCACCCATTTTTGGAAATATGATAAGCTCTGCATAAAATAAGTCAGAAGAAAAATGTATCTATGATGAACAATGCGTGTCTGGTGAGTGACAGAATTTGCCATGCATGTCAGAGGAGAAAGTACTGAATCCCAGAGTCAGCAGTATAGGAATGTCACATTCCGGAATCATACGGAGCCAGTGGATGGACTGAAAGGTAATTACTAGAACAGCTTCTTTTCCTCTAATGCATCATTTCACAGTCATTCATACTCTTAAGCTATATCAGATATTTATGGGTTTTTTCAAGAGTTTTTGTAGCAACCTATTAATTGACTGGAATACAGCAATTACCAGCTTTGATTTGAATATGTGCTTGAATCTGTGTGCTCTGGCCAATGCTTTTTTTAATACTTATTTTTAATACTTATTTTCATTTTCTGGCACTTTTTAGTTACCATTTCAGGCAAGTTGGCAGGACCAGCAAAAGTTATGAGCTCCAGCTTCAGCTGCGTTATAGTTGAGAACATTTTGTAACAGTTTTTTTGAGGTTATGGTTTTTTGGAGTTTTTTTGTGCTGGAGAGAGAAGCCTGCATTCAGGATGCTTACTGTGAGGCTGTGGAACTTCTGAAACAATTGTATCTTAAAAAAAAAAAAAAAAATCTTTGGACAAATGGCCTTTCTAGTGGGTACTTAGAGTCCAAATTAGAAAATGCAGTTTGCTGAAGTTCCCTCTGAGGTGGCCAGCACCTTGTTACTCGTGAAGATGGAACCACGTAATGAAAAGCCTGGCGTTAAAATCTGATGGACTAGAGCTCCTTTGGAGTGCACCTCGTTTTCCCCGCTTCCCTCTTCTCTTTCATGAAAGGATAGATGTTAACAACTGCCTTTTTTCCCCTCTTCTTTTTTCTGGAACATGAGAATATGACCATTCACTTCAGAGCTCTTATTCTTCAAGTTGTCACATGTCTAGGGGACAAGTGCCAAGCTCTTTTGTTGGGAGTTGGATACCCCTTCTTCTCCTCCTGCTTTGGAGCTGTCCTCAAGCCCATTTACACACTCTGCCCTGTAATTATATTGATCTAATCCCTGCTCTCATGAAATGCCAAGCTCTAAACCATTTTTCTGTGCTTCTTAGCTCCTCTGAAGGGTCTTTCTCGTGAAAAAGGGTGTGAGCTCATCCAGGGGGTTTGGGTAATGTGGCTGTGGCTTCAGGGCACAGCACCCCAGCCAAGCTGCAGAGTGCCTGCCCTGAGCTCCCTGCTGCTGTGGAGCCCAGGGAATTCTGAATTTATTGCCCATGATAACCATTTGTAAAGTCACTTGCCCACGGGTGATGATGGTGCTGGAACTAGAAAGGGAGAGCAGACTTGCTGCTCTCACAAGCGTTTCCTGCTTTCCCCTGCGAGTGTCCCGTTCCCTTCTCTTCGTCACCAGTCTCTGTACTTGGCTCATTCCCCACGGACAGGGGTGTCCAGCGTGGGAACTGCAGCCTGTCTGCAGAGCTTAGGGAGAAAAGGCTGCTGTGCTGGAGGTTTGTGCAGGAACGGGACGGGACCACCCAAAAACATTCCTCAAACCCTTATTACAACATCAACCTCATAACAAAGTTTAACATGTTCCTTGAGCCTTTATTGCGACATCTGCCACAAAACAGGGTTTGAGACAACTGAAAGATGCATCAGCTCACATCTTGCCAGCAGCAGCCAAGGATCTCTTTGTTACAGGGCATTTTGAAAGTTTTCCAGCCAATAGCACATTGCTAAAGCTCACAGACAATTGTTCCAGCCAGTCACCGAAAGCACACGCACACCTGCTTCAAACAACACTTGCTTGTTTGCTTTCTATTAACAATATACAATATTCCATTATTGACCTTAAAACCTTCTACCATCCTGCTGAGCATATTCCTCTGCCGTCTTGAGGTCTATCCTGGCCAAACTTAAAAACTCAGGCTATTGTTTCATGTCCTTGCTTGCTGTACTATCATAACTTTCCCTACTTTCAAGCTTTGCAGTTGCAACCAATTCTAAATTCTTCTGTTCTTTCTGTTTCTGGGTCCTGCTCTCACAGCTTTCTGAAAGCCTCCTCACCTTTAATATTTCCCACAGGTACAGCCCATGGCAGAAACAGGCAGGGAAAAAAGGCTGCAAAACAAATCACTCATCAGCCAGGGGTAACGGCAGCACGGATCTGAGAAACACTGATGTAGGTGTGCATTTCTCACTGCACAACTGTAAGTTAATCTATTTTAACTTACATAAAAATAATGAGATTTTACAGTGGGAACAGTTGTAACTATAGTCCAGTCCATTTCAAAAATGAATTAGAGTTTGATTCCGAGAAGCACTTTGAGGAATTTCTAGAATTGGTTTACCACGTAAAATTTTATTAAATCATTAGATTTTATTACATTACAGTTAGTGCTAAATTTTAAGATATATCTTTTGGAAAGTTTCAGCACCGTAAGAAATCATCAAAGCACAAAAAATTCTCTGATTTTAGAGGTTTATTAAAATAATGAGCTCTTCATCACGAGAAGACTCTTTTAAGTGTATTCATATTTTTTTGATGTTCTGTTTGGTTAGATCTAGTAATGACAATGAAAGACAGCTCTTTAATATTCCTGTATTTTGTTGTACATTCTGAAATGGGCAACACAGCTCTTTGGTGGAGAGGGAAAACTGGATTTCTGCTATCATGTTTCATCATTTGGGCTTCTTTGAGTGCCAAGTGCATCATCCCCTTCTCCAAAAAGGAAGCTTTGAAAACTTAATACAATATAATATCCAGTGCTCAAGAGCGTAAAAGTCTGGTTTAAGCTATCTCAAATTGGTCACCCAGAAATAATGGAGTAATGGAGGCTTCATAATTTTGCTCAATTTTTTTAACTCCTCAGTTTCCCAGATACAAATGGCCTCAATAAAGCAAATAATGCAGGTGGGATATTATCCATGTTCGTGAAGCTTTTGATTGTGCTGTGGAAACAACAGAGTGCATGAGGAAATGGATAAATCTGCATTCGACACAAGGCTTTGAAAGTATTAATTAAAAAGGTGTATGGCCACATGCTGATTGGAGTAGATAAAGAGAAATATTGAATAACTACTTACTCTCTGAATTGGGCCCAAGGGTCCTATGAGAAAAATAGTATACGATAATTTAATTAAAGTTTGCATCAAAACACATTTACACAATGGAGCTGAATTAATATTTCAGAATTTGTACTTTCAACCTCTCCAGTGCCTCCCTGGGAGATGTTGGATCCCTCTTAGTAAAGAGGTTCTTCATTGGGACATCAGGTACTGAGCAGACCCTTGGCCTATTCACCTCACTGAAGGTCTTAGAATCAAGGTTATCATAGAATAAATAAGTATTTGAATCAGAAAAAAAAAAAAAAAAATTGATAGCAGCACATTTGGAAGCACAATTCAGTTGGTTTCTGGAATATGATAGAAGAAAGAGGGGAAAGAGAGCTGGTAGGTTCTGAAGGAGATGTCTGGATAAGCTGACATACTTACAAACACTTGATCACGGATATTTATTGTTATATCAGTATATAAGATCCTCTGTAAAATATCTAGGTGGAGCAGAGTGAGTTTTTGATTTCCTGGACAGATCTGGATTACTCACTGGGGTGGTTTTTTTTCCCCTCTTTTTCCCTCAGGAGATTTGGTTACTCCTGAAGCTGCATATTTGCTCAGTGCAGCAAGCCCAGGAGCAGGGAAGGGGCTCTGGTGTGTACAGAATTAGCAGACAAGTACATGAAGGGATGGATAAATGGAGTCACAGTCCGTCAGAGAAGGGACCATGTCCAGCCTGCAGCAGCCACTGCTGCGGAGGAGGGGGAATTCTGCTGAAGATGGGGACAAAATAATAACTGGCTGAAATAATAATAGTTAGAATATTGACTATGATGCCACGATCAATTGTTTCATTTCTAGTGTTTCTGGGCTTTACAAAGAACCTCCAAACCCCTGTTACAATCTCAGTGGTGCCACATTCATGACAGTATCTTTGTGCTTTCCAATTCCAGGATAATGGACTTATAACTACAAAATGGATTTGATTTTTTCTATTGTAACAGCACCTGACGCACATTATAAATGCTGTTCAATCCAGTTGCTTCTGTAATTCAGATAATATCTAGATAGGTAGCAAGCGTGGTGTAACAGAGCAGTGGATCCCCCCAAACCTGCCATTACCACGGGGATGATGACGACAAATAGCAAATTAAATAAATTAGTGTAGCACTGTGCAGCACTGCAGCGAGCCCTGTGCTGCATGGGTGTGCTGATGAGCAGCCTGCGGCCCCAGAGCTCTGAATTCCGAGTTTCTGCAGAGCTCTGGATGTCCCTGGCACTTCCTGTGCCCCTCTGTCCCCAGCTCTGGGTATGCAAACGAGCTCCTAATGATTATTTCTGCCTCAGGGCAGCACAGAGGGTAAGAGAAAGGGCCTGTGAGTGTGAAAATGTGAAAAATAGTGTCAGGAGCCTCCCTGTTGGGGGAGTTGGAGTCAGGGGTTTATCATTTGTTTGTTCCCTCTCACCAAGACTTTCATGTCCTTTTCTGCAGAAGCCCTTCCAGTTTCATCTTCCAGCTTTCCAACAGCCCAGTCGGTGGGAGGCTTTTTCCCAGCCATGATAAATTATTCTCTGTCAGAATCCAAATCTGCCTTTTCAAGTCTGATCATTTGTGATGAATTTATTCTGTTAACATGGGCTTGAATAGAAGCAATAGAGGATAATAAATTAACTTTGGGCATATTAATGACATCTCTAGACTATGAGCGAATTAAGGAATAAATAGATGAAATAGGTTCAATAACAGGGTGGTGAACACTTAGTCAGCAATTGACTGGTAGCTTTTCATTTAGGTCCTTTTATATCCTATGGTTAATTAAAAAACATAGAAAGATTTAAAGCAGCCCTTTGGAGCACAGACTGAGCTCAAACCCCTCCTGCTATCCCCAGGAACTGTAAGAAAGGTGGTTGTGAAATGCAGTTTGCTGAAGCTCAAGGAACATCAGCTTCAGAAATTCAGGTTTGGACGCTCTCAAAAAGAAATCTGTGCCAAAAGCGGTGACAGCTTTCCATATCACATCTGCCAGAGCAGCACTTAACCCAGACTTAAAATATCCTTTCTTAAAGGATAAAATAAAACATAAATTATGGGATTTTGTGGGTTTGTTCTTATGAACTAAAGATTAGGTTAGTTCAAGAACTTTCATTCCCAGCAAGAACTGCTGGGATTTATTTGGTTACCTCCAATGTGTGTCTGCCCTGACCAGGATTTCAAAACTAATCTGAAACTCAGACCTTCAAAAGACCTGGGCGCTGGACACTGAGCTTTGGTGACTTTGTAAGAACTGATTTTCTTAAATCTGAACCTAAGGGAGCCTCTGTCCCATGTAGTAGAGGAATGGCTGATTGAGGCTTATATACTAAAGGAGGTGATAAGCTCCCTGACGAGCCTGATTGCTAGTTTTTAACCTTGTTAAATAATATATGTTAGGCTTTTATTAGCCTGGACATATTCATGCCAAAGCTTATCAAACAGGAGTGAACGTTTCTTTTTTTTCTCTCTCTCTCTTTTTTTTTTTTTTTTTTTTTTTTTTTTTTTTTTTTTTTTTTTTTTTACAAAGACAGCTATGGTTCAATGTATAAAATTATGATTATAAGTCAAAACTTGACACATACTTTCTGAAATTTGAAGGTCAATAAATTTATTTCTCTACTCAGAATCCTTACATAGACACACATAGACAGCTTGTGGTTATAAGAAGGTGTTTATATAATTGAGTTTATAGAAGCATAACTTAAAGATCAACTAATGTGTATATTTCCATTTTAAAAGATTTCCATCTTTAAAGTAACGAAGTTCAGTTTCATGAACTACTGGATACCTTGTGAAGTTTAACTTAATACCCCCACAGTTTTCTATTTGTTATTCTCTGAGAAAATAATAATAATAATAATAATAATAATAATAATAATAATAATAATAATAATAATAATAATAATAATAATAATTATTATTATTATTATTATTATTATTATTATTATTAACCACTACCCTGTTTTCAAGCCAA
Organism: Hirundo rustica; assembly: GCF_015227805.2. Classification (NCBI taxonomy): domain Eukaryota; kingdom Metazoa; phylum Chordata; class Aves; order Passeriformes; family Hirundinidae; genus Hirundo; species Hirundo rustica. The sequence continues at coordinate 88,197,372 of NC_053488.1, forward strand.
GAGTCCTCATGGCTGCAGCCACAGAACCTCTCCTGACAGCTGTTGCAATGGGCTGACAAGATGCTGTCAGCAGCTGCTCACTTCCATTCTCTTGGCTGATTTCACTGACTGACACTAAAATCTTCCAGAACAATCACAGCTATCACTGTTTGCTAACAATGTCTTCTTAAAATCATCCATGCTAGGAGAAAATGTTCTGGAAAGGGTTGTGTCAAGTGTTGATATGGCCTAAATTATTCCCACTGATTTATTAAAGAAATATGGGTATTGATCTAGTATCGATACCCAACTGTGACGGACAAAAACTCTCTAACAGTTTAAAGTTAGAAAGTGTATGTTTATTACGGCCGGGCAGCACGCGGGATAGTTCCCTAATTCACACTGCGAAATTCACAGGTAATGACAAAGCCTTTTATTTACAGAAGTGTTGAATATCCAAAATACAAATGCATATTCATACCCCTGTCACCTCCCATTCCTCGCTTCATATGCTAATTGACAAAAAGGCTATTAAGCATGCGTACTTTGTTTCTTAAAATGAGTCGGGGGTCTATTTTGGGGAGGGGTCACCCAAAATGAGGAAGTAAGATGAGTCTTCCTCGTCCTGACCTTTCTACCTTTTCAATGCATTCGTGACAAATGATTCCTTGGTAGAACTTATAGTTTCCTGTGTTCAATGGGTCCTTGAAGCAGGAAATCTGCAGCTATCTTATGTCCTATTTGCCACATTTTGTTTTTCATTACAAGGACAACTACATAAACATAAACCTGACAAGAAATGAGTTACAAGATCCGGGGTAGCTTATCTAAGATCTGGCTTCTGTTAACTGCGAACAAAGATTACCTATCTACTTCAGCTAATTCAGCAACATATTATCTTAACTTTCCTAAAAAATCCTTAGTTCCTCAAAATTAACGTCTCACCACCATTTGTCAATTGTCCAGGGGCTGATAAAATTATCTCTTTTAAAGAAAACCGTGTAAATTTAGTAATGCTGCTAGCTAAAATTTCAGTGTTTTTATATTTTAATTGAAAATTACTCTGGAGAACACACACACACATATATATTTATATCCTGTCAGCAAACCTCCTTGATACCAAAAAACCTTCTTGGCAGTTGGAGAAAGCTCATGTGAGTGAGATGAGGAACTTCCAATCAAACAGCAAAACTTCAGTGGAGAAGCTGGCAACAAGGGAATGTTAAAGAGCTGGCAGCTGTGGCAGCATTGCCTCAGCAGGATGCTGCCCAAACTTCTGAGGGTGCCAGCAATGCCTATAAAGGCCCAATTAGGAAGATGGAGCCATCTCAGTCAGTGATTTTGAACTCTCAGGTAAATAATGGAAACTGTAGTTTTCAGGAATCTTTTTGTTGTTGTTGTTCAAATGTCTGCTGTGAATGAGGCTCTGAGCTGATGTGCAAAGATTGCTCCAAATCACTCAAGAGCCACACTCCGATGCCTGACTGGAGCACAATGAAGTTTGGATTATGCTGTTTTAAATTATCACCCATTTGAAGTCATTTTCTTTATAAAACAAGATTAAAATGACTGTAATTCAAAACATTTTACCTCAAATTGATGTGAAAATTGTAGTGTTCATATTATTTCCATTTTTCAATTTGACAAAACATTTCACTCCACATACAAGCCTTTCTGTGTTGTCACTATCTTAACAGTGAAAATATGAATTTTACTCTGTGCACTTTACTCTTTCCTGATGTGTCTTATTTCTTAACACTACTTATTTAAGTTTTTGAAAGCATGTCTTTCTTTTGTTGTAGTACCTGGGGAAAATATAAGCAGATTTAGGAAGTTTGCTTTCTTCCTCTCTAACCCACACAGTAACAGTTTATAACTTCATATTGTTAAGTTTGTTCTCTGGTCTTCCTACGTGCCTGATGGTTAGATAAGTGCTGATGAATAAGCAAAGCAAGGAAGAAATTGAAGCTCTAGGCTGATGGAGCTGAAACTCAGATTATTTATCTGAAGCTTCCTTTCATTTGCTTTCATATTGATACCACAGAAGAAATTTCTCTGCATGAATTTTCCTCAGAGTTTCATGGCTCTTAATATAATCCTATAGAGAAAGAACAGTCTTTTCCTCAGAAGTCTATTTCATAGACAGGGAGTATTATCAGTACTACTCTTTAAAAATCCAGTAAATTCTGAGTAACTTCCTTGAGTTCCCCGTGAAAAAGGGCATCTGTGTCATCTAAGAGAGAGGTCTTCTTTCGGAGCTCTTGAGGAAGCAAAGAACAGAACAACGCTGAAAAAAACATTTGAAAATTAAGTGACTTGCAGAAGCCCTTTGTCTAATTTAAACTATTGCCAGTGGGATTTACAACTGCAAAGTTCCTGGCCTAAAAATACAATTGCATTTATTTTTAAGTCACGCTGTGCTCCGCCATAAGTGCAACAGAATGCCAAACCTTATCACTTAAAGTAATAGCGAGGCACAAGTCAGCTATCAGACACTCAAACTCTGTGAAAGAGCTGCTTTTGTGTGCTCAGTCTGCAAAGGATAATTCATTCCTTACTGGGGGGTATGATTTCAAGAGTTGAAAGCTTTAACTAGTGCATATGTATAGGGTAGATTTAAAGTGATTATGGAAATGTCACCGCAGGACAATGCATTATTAGTAGGCCCTCGTATGTTGTATGCTGTCCCCTTATGTTTGCTGATAATTAAAAAGCAGATTGGGATGTCATGGTGAGAATGAGTGCAAAATGTCCCTTCTATCATTTGCAATAAATATGAAATAGTGGTCTTGCTGTATCCTTCAGTGATTGTTCTATTTACGCTGGTGACAAATGACATCTTTCTCCTTGTAATGTGCCTGCAGGGTTAAATGACTTTATTATTATTAATGAGTCATTGCTCCAGCTGCCCAGGAATACAGGGAGTAGGAAACGTAAGAGATTTAGACCTAAGTAATTACAGATGTAATTATTACCTTTCAAATTTCATTTTTACAGCAATCAGAGGGCTGTTAATCAAACACGGCCCCTTCCGTGCGTTCACACTTCCCGGAGCCTTTGTCAAGGGGATGAGCAGCTCCGTGGGTCCGCTGAGGGCGGTCGGTGGCAGATTGACAAAGTGGTCTTGACAGAAAACTGCTGTGAAAAATCGGGTGGAAGCTGCCGTGTACTCCTCGAGGAGGCTGCGGCGGAGAGGGTTTTCCAAGAGGGAAGCCCCTCCTGAGCCGCTGCCGTATGGAGGAGAGCGTCCTCTTGGGCAGGATGCGGGGAGCGGGAGGGGAATCCCGGCGTCCTGCGCGGGGCTGGAATGTGGGCAAGCAGGCCTCAGAAACGAGGACAATGCAGCAAAGCAAGGACACGAAACAACAGCCTGAGTGTTTAGGTTTGGCCAGGATAAACCTTAAGAGTGCAGAGGAATATGCTCAGCAAGATGGTAGAAGGTTTTAAGCCTAATAATGGAATATTGTGTGTTGTTAGTAGAAAGCAAACAAGCAAGCATTGTTTGAAGCAGGTGTGTGTGTGCTTTCAGTGACTGGCTGGAACAATTGTCTGTGAGCTTTAGCAATGTGCTATTGGCCGGAAAACTTTTAAAATGCCCTGTAACAAAGAGATCCTTGGCTGCTGCTGGCAGACGTGAGCTGTTGCCATCTTTCATTTGTCTCAGCCTGTTTTGTGGCTGATGTCCCGGTGGTCCCATCCCGTTTGCACAAAACTCCAGCGCAGTGGAACACTGGGGTTTTACTCCTGCGGCCTGTCCTTCCTCAAGGTTGTTGGTTGTCATGAAGGGATCTGAAAAGCACAACAGAGCCAGCATGCTGCTTTAGGGGAATTAAAAACCATGGCCTCTTACTCTGAAATATTTAACCTAATTACCTCTAACTATGTTTTTTTTAAGTTTTGAGGTGGAGCATAAGGTTTATTCTCCTTCAGTTCTCCTTCAGCAGTGGCTAGAGCATTGCAGGAAATTCAGAAAAGGGGGAATAGCTGTGATTATTGTCAGGCTGTGTTACAGATGCCATGAAATATAAGCAGTGCTGTTTCCCAAAATCATAAACTGATTTGATATTTATCATGAAATGTAAAATCTGAGGGACACTTTGGAGAAATGAGAACATTTCCATTTAATAATGCCATTTTTTCATAATATTAAGGATCCTCTTATTTTAAAGAAACAAGTGAAAATTAATTGAATAGAGGAAATAAGAACTACCAGCTACCACACTTTATACCCCCAAATGTAATGTGGATCAACACTGTTATAAAGCATTTGAACTTGGAAACAACATTTTTGATGGGAAAATTGTTTTGTCAAAAAAAAACCCTCAGCAAGTTTTATTTATATATTCAACTGGAATGAATTAATATTGTTGATGGTCCAATAAAATGTAATAGCTATCAGCACTCAAAATAGAATAATGTGTTACATAGATATCAGCATAGGTAGTTATTGCAAAAATGTTTAGAAGCATTCAAAAATAAAGAGGGTATTAATAGTAACAAAAAAATGTTAATATTCTAATAAATAATTATAGTTGGTTTTGGGGTTTTTTTGAAATGCAATTGGAGTCACACAAAAGGATCAGAATATTTTTAGACTGTTGTAGATTTGTTTTGGTTGCTGCTCTAATGGTCTTTGACTTTAAATTTCTGTTTGTGTATATCTGATGAAAACACAATTCAAAACAACTTTTATTGGCTATCTTTTAAGTTATCTCAGGAGATATATGTTTACTAGCTCACTGAGCATTTGGGGGTTTTATGACTCCCTTTTGAAAATTAATGTTTCATTAAAGTGTCTGAACCGTGACCAGTTGCACACAGTTGTTCAATAACTTCATTTAAAGGATTTTTTTTTTTTTTTTTTTTTTTTTTTTTTTTTTTTTTTAAATTCTACTTTCCATCAAACTTTTATTTGTTACTGTAAGGTCAATGAAAAGGAAGAGCACCATTTGGCATAGAGATACAGCAAGAGACTGAAATGAAGAGAGGGTGTAAACACAGCCATTTGAGAGGTTTCTGCCACACCAACCCTTGAAGGAGCTGCTGTGTGTGAACAGCACTGAGCAGGAACTTCTGCTCTTCCCCATCCTCCTCACTCAGCCCCTGATTGAGGGAGCTCACCCTGTCTGCTCCCCGTCACAAGTGCTGGAATCTGGTCTGAGACTGGGATAAAGGAACATTTTTGTGTTCATGTGGCTCCGTTATCAATAATTAGTGCTTCTTACCCCGTTCTACATAGAATTTCTCTTCCCCTCGTACCTTTCTGACACTCATCCTATCTCCAAGCCCAGATCTTTGCTCTGATGTATCAGAACTTTTGGTGGATGTATCTGATCTTTTGATTACACAGCCTAAGCTTAGGAAATGTATTTTCTTGTTTCCACACCAAAGTGAGTTTATGTAGATTGCGTAGTGATTCTTAGTTCTCTTTATGGATCTTCACCCTTTGGGGATATTTAGTGATTTTTAGTAAAAAAAATAAGCTGCCTTTCCTTCATGGACACACATGTAATTTTATTTGAAACTTAGCTGCAAAACTTGGCGTAGTGTTGTATTCTTTGTAAATGGGTCCTCTGAAAAGTGATAGCTTGAAGCCCTTTTTACTCAGTGTATTTTTGTAGGATGTCGTATTTATTACAGGAATATTATATCAGTAGCCAAGCTTAGTATGTGTCACTTAAAATGCATAGTCCTTGCAGGTGTGGGAGAAAAAAATGCTAATTTCACTCTTTGCTATGTTTCCAGGTCGAAGGTTACTGCTGAAGGATAAACCATTTCTCACTATGTAGTTTCATCTTGTTTAATTGATTTGAATTTGAATTTATACTCCATGTTAAATAATGAACCATGTATTAATAATTAAGAAGGTTCAGTACAAATGGGAAGCAGTTAATTAAATATTAAATAAAGCACATTGTATTAGCCACTATTGTAATCAATATACTAGATTTTAGGTTATCCATTCTAGATGGCCATTATGCTTTACTAGTTATAGTTAAAACTCTTATTGAAAACTCAATATGCACTTTATAGGCCAAGAAACATGCAGCCTAAGCAAATGACCATTTTTTTTCCCCATAAACACCAGCAAAACATAGACATAAAAGTTGAATTCAATTGGACTGGTAGAGGAATAAGGGTCAGTGCCATGTCCTACAACTCTGTCACACCCATGTTCATTAGGCTGAAAAAAAGTTTGCAGGAGATTTGGGGACTTGATTTGGGGGTTTTGTTTGTTTGGGTGTTTTTGGTTCGGTGTGTGTGGGGGGAGGGTTTTTTTGTTGTTGTTTTGGGGTTTTTGATTGTTTGTTTGGGGGGGGTTGTCGGTTTTTTTTGGTTGTGGGGGGGTTGTGTGGGGTTTTTTGGGGGGGGGGGTGTTTGGATTTTTTTTTTCTTTTTCTTTGGGGGGGGTTGTTTTGTTTTTTGGGTTTGGGGTTTTTTTTTTGTTTGTTTGTTTTGTTTTTGTTTTTTTTTTCCCCTCATGTGATCTCTTATTTCTGTGGAAAACAGTAATTATTGAAGCTGAACTTTTTACAGGAGCGTTTCCTTCAGACCATATCTTGGTTATGATTAGTACAAGATTGAGGCTATAGTCAGAATAACAATGAGGTAACCAAATGAAAGATTAATGTGCTTTATTTGTAGGGCTGTTGTTTGTGAGGGAAAGATTCACTTCACAAGTGTAGTTAATGAGACAGGAATTACCAGAGGCTGACTCTCCTGCCCTGACACTTCCTCCATTTCCTCTCTCCCTCACCAACTTTCCTTGGCTATTTTCGAGAATTTTTGCTTGACTTGTTGAATTCATGTGCAAAATCCTCATGCCTCATCCTATCATTTGGATTTTATGAGAAGTATTTTTTCAGATTAAATTCAAATTAAAACCACGGCTCTTAGGATATAAACTGTGTTCACTGGAATGGAAGCAGAGCTGATTCTTGCAAGCTACCCAGCACAACCTGGCAAGCCCAGGTAGCAGAGGAAGATGTGATTTCCCTCATGCCTGTTGATTCCTCAGCCAGAACATCTGGAGGATCAATCTTCCCTGCTTTCTCACAAGCAAAGCAAGCTCTGTACGCACAGCAGAAAATTAGATAGTGGTGTTGTCCTACTTGTTCTTTGAATAAAAAGGTTCCAAGGCTAGAATTTAAGTAACTCTTTTAGGTTTTTAATTTATTGAGACGTATACAGGAAATAAAATATTCATAGGGAACTCCTCCCAAAGGCATTTTATTATTAAACCAAGAAGCTAGAGTATATTGTAGCAGCACTCATTTAGGGTTTCTGCATTCAAGCTTCTTCCTCCTGACCTTATTAAAGTAACCCAGTTTACAGTAACTACCATCACCCCCTCCCTTTTTTATTGTTAATGTCATTTCTGTTCTTCTCATATGGTGGAGACCTCCACATGATGTGACTCAAGTGGCCGCTTTTGGTCACCAGGGTAATTCTGGACGATAATTACCCCACATTACGCTCAAATTCCTGCTTAGATTTAGTGCCACATTTAGCAAATACACATGGGCAAAGCGTGGGGGGGGGCCTGGCCCATTCCTCAGGAGCTGCTGGCTGAGGTGAGGGTTTGGGGTTGTCATCTCCATCACCCTGGTGGGTTCCTGCTGAGCAGGGAGCGCTGGAGGTGCGTGGGGAGCTGCTCAATGCGAAACGCTCCAGTGAACGAGAGGCGCTCCTGGATGCTGACAGAACAGCGTTGGCACTGCAAGCCATGTATTCATATATGTGCTGTGTTGTGAAAATATGAAAAATAGCTCGGCAATGGCATAATCATGGGCAATTTGCTTAATTGCTTGCTAATTGTTGCTTGCTTTATTATGAAACAAGAGTGCTCTAAATGTAACGCTGGATGGTTTGCATCCAAAATGTGTCAAATTCAAAAGTGGCTTTTCATTTAAGACTTCAGCTACATGGCTTTAAAATTCAGGTACTCTGTATTCTGTGGTTTAAGGTGTTTGGTTTTTGTGGTGTGGGGTGGTTTTTTTTGGTTTTTTTGTTTGTTTGTTTGTTTGTTTCCTCCCGTTCAATTGGTTTGGACATTTTCTTTGCACAGTTTTTATGCCGCTAAACCTGCATTGGTATAGTGCAGCCTGGTGGTTTCTGAACTTCTAATGAATCTGAGTACTTTGCTAATGAATGCATTTACAAATGTCTTTTGATCATTGCTACACATGTGCATAAAGGTGGAGATCTTTAAAGGCTACTTCAGGAGCTCATGTTCTTGATTGTCCAGCCCTCAGAGAAGCACATCTTCCCTTCAACACATGCATTCAGATTTTTTCTCTTAAGGGTTACATTCAGTTCTGAAAGTCTGGCTTTTTGGAAAAGCTCCTCTCTTCTTTTTCAACCAATATATCCTGATATGAGCAGAAGGCAAGACCAAGAATCCTTTCCAGCCCTAATCTCTGTGATTCTGTGGTGCAGGTGATGACTTTCATAGCAGAGCACGGAAAGAACTCCTGAGGTTCTTTTAGTAACATATGTCTCTTTTAAGGCTGGAGGGAAAGGGTAGAAAATAAAGTGAGTTGTCTATACACCAGGTATGTGCTTCAATGATCATACAGGTCTTTTCCAGCCAAAATGATTCCCTAATTCTAGCTTTTCAACATTCTGAGGCTTCAGGTAACATACTTGTACCAACAGCCTGTCTCCCTTTGTGAATTTACCATGAGAAACTGTCTTAGAACTGGAACAGGATAGCAAGCTGTAAATGCCAAAGTATTGTGCCATATTTTGTAGACTGAGAAGGAGAGTAGCACTGTTGAGCTCTTCAGTTCCCATCTCCGAAAAGCAAAGAGGATAATCACCATTTTTATTTACTACCTCTAAAATCCCACGCAGGCTTTATAACCATAGGAAGTCTCTGGTCAAAACAAGCAAGGAAAAATAAAGGTATTTTTTGGTAGCTGTTTTGATTGAGAGATAGCTATCTGGCAAGGCTGGAATTTCACATTTTCTTGAGTGAAGGTAAATATTCTTACTTGAAAACTGTTTTGACCTATAAATGATGAGACTGTGGAACAATGAAGAAAGTCCTGTAACTGTTGTGCTTTTAGTTATACTTGACAGTTCTAATCTAAACATTTCTTAAGAGCTGACAGACACTTTCTGTAAAAATGTTCTTAGTTCTGCAGACAATTAAAAAGAAAAAAAAAATCATTCCTAAAACAACCTGGAGTTCCAAATCAAGGTGGTAAATTCACATGTGCATGAGTGTGATCTATTATATGAATTAAAAATTCTCTTTTGTATTATTTGTATGTCGTGTTTGAGGAGTACCCATGTAGTATGGAAAATAATACCTAAAACTGAGGGTTTATAACTGAGTGAAGTAAGAAATTAGACTGCTAAGAGTTCAATGGATTGTACTCTTTATTCATAATGTTTGGGAGTATGCAAACTCCTATTTCCATTTATAAACCTGTCATGCCGTATGTGAGAAGATGGCACCAGACACTGAATTTCACTTGCAAGAACCATAATTTCTTCTGAAAATATTCAGAGACAGCCGGAACTTTCTCCTCCTTGATGGGTAGAGGCAGGTGTCAGAGGTGTTTCCTTCCCCTGATTACTTATCAGACTGTGCAGAATAATCACCTGCAGTACTACTTTGGAATGAGGGAGAAAGGCTCAGAAAATTTGATTGTCACCTACATTTAGAATGACTTGCAAAAAAACAAAATGGAAGGGAGCTTAAAGAGCAGCAGCCAGAGTGTGCTGTGGTCAATTTGCAAAGCCTCTGATAAATGGCCAGTTGTACACTCAACTTCACATCTCCCACAAGTGTGGCTGGAATGATACGTAAGGAAAATAGAGAAATTTCACCAAAAGGAGATCTATTTCATGGCCTGGAAGAACAGGCAAATAAAAGACAATTCTCAGTGAATATTCATGCAAAAATTTTCCTACAGTTTGTTTTAGCTTGTGTTATTCTCCAGGAGTCGTTGCTTTGTGGGTGGGGAAACTTGTTTGTTTGACATTGAGAAGTGGTTTTTTCAAAGTTAAAGAAAACTGTATATTTTACATGGTATTAACTGTAAGCCCTGATGAAAAGCATACTCTGATAACAATATAGAAACAAGATTGAAAGAAAGATTATGACTTCTACAAAAGATGTTTCTTCTAAACAATCCTGCATTGGCAGGCTTTTGTATTAGAAAAAAACCCCAACTTAACACCAAAATAATTTGTATTCATATCTTAGGATTGTGTCCATGATAGTTATAAAGTTTTGGGGTTTTCATGCTTTTTTTGTTTTGGTTTGGTTTTTTGGGGTTTTTTTGGTTTGGGGATTTTTTTTTTTTTTTTTTTTGTGGTGGTGGTTTTTGTTTTTTGTTTTTTTTTTTTTTTTAAATAAAGCTAAAACTCAGATTAAAGTATTTCTTTATTAACAGAATAAGCAAGACTGTAATTTTAACAATACTCTTATTCTTAACATGGTAATGTGTTCCAAGTCTCCAGGTAGTCTGGCAGCATGTGGGGCACAAAATTACTGTCCTGATCTTGGAAATAGTGTGGAGACTGTTTTATACATGACCTTTTTTCTTCCACAGTTGCCTTGGCCAATGTTAAATGTTAGGTTTTTATTATCAAATTATTCCTTTTGCAGTTTTAGCCTTTTGTACTCTCTTACTCTAGTTTGGGAGAAATGGTGCAGTAGAAATGTTGCTCTGAAGAGCTGAAAACAAATAGGTGCTATTTCCAAATAAGTAATTGTGTTTCACACTTTAACTGAATTAATAGCATTTTAAGGGCTTTCTAAATTAGTAAAAAAGAGATCAGTTTCTCTACAAAATGGAAATAATTCTACACTTTCTCAAGGTTGCACCTGATTTCAGTGGATTGCCTTCCTGAGAACAGAAGCAAACCTGGATAATTAAAGAGCTTAAAAGACTTGTATATACTTAAAGTTATGTCTCTAATAGCAGATAGTAGGACACAGAAAGATTAGACTAATCTACCACTAGAAACTTTTCTTTTTTGCAGTAGCTATTGCCTCCACTGAATTATTTCCATATTTATGTCTCCTACTGCCCATCAAAACTGGATTAGTACTTCAACAGCAAGGTGCCAAAGCTTTGTCAGGATTAAACTGAAAAATACTCAGGCAAAATGACTGAGGACATGTTGAAATGCCAGTAATATGCCAAAATAACATTTATAAACAATCACTCTTCTAACTGACACGTACAGCATTCTGAAGCAGAAATAATCAAGAATAGAGCATTCATGATATAACAAGCAACCAGCTGTCTTCTTAAACATAGTAGATTTAAAAAAAAAAAAAAAAAAATCCTGTTTTGGACAGCAACATTATATATTTCAATACCTGAAAGAAAAACTTAATTCCTTTGTATTGAGATGTAGCATGGAAAGATGTGTTTGCGCTTTGCAGCTTTACACAGGTTTCAACATGCAATATATTTGTTAAAACAGAAATGCAGCATCTGTTTAAACATAAAGCTCAGAGGGTGGGAGGCTCCCACTCAGCACTCTCATTGCTATAAGTAATTTTAGTGGCATTCCTTCTCCAGTACTTATGAGCCAGAATCCGATTTTAAATGCTATTTCCATTAAGACAGGTATCAAAAATACGGATGTATCTTTCATTGGGAAGTTTCATGGAGAAAGCACAAGGAAATATCCAATCAGACATTCTTCTGCATTTCCGATGTATTTAACTCTGTACACAGCAAGAGAATATAAAATTAACACTTGCAATATTAAAACTATTTTGAGGAATCATTTGTAGAAATTTAATTCCTTTCATTTTTAATTTACCTACCATGGTAAAGCCACAATTTAAATTAAACAGATCAAGAATATTTATGTACTATAAATGAACATCTTTCAGATTTTAAGTAGTTTACTTTGCCTTTGAACAAATTAAAATTTCTATAATCCTTTTTCAAGCGTACAAACCTTGCATCTACTGAAGAAATCTGGTTTGGTTACTAGCAAACTACAGAGGTTACATCTTCTTTTGCTAGTACTCTGATTTTTCAAGGTGTCCAGTATTGAATGCATGGAGAAATCAATTCTATTTAAAATAGCTGTTATGCTCTTTCATTCTTATAGTTCTTGAGTGCATCTTTGAGGCCAATGGACCATCTTTGGCTAGTGCCCAATTTAGGATTTTTTGCCTTAAGCAAAGGAAAACAATAAAAACTCGAGTTTTAAGAGAATATTAAAGAAACCAATTTTTTTTTTCCAAGTAGCTCTATGCAAATATCTAAAGTAATGGCATTAAATTATTATAAAGTTTTTAGCTTTATTACAGAAATGACACTTGCAAAAGGTGAAAATATTATTTTAGGGAAGTGACCGGTCCAGAGGACATGGTCAAGTTGCACCAGAGGAGGTTTAAATTGGACATTAGGAAAAAATTCCTTCACTGAAGGTGTCATGAAACATTGGAAGAGGCTGCTCAGGGAGGTGGTGGAGTCCCATTCTTGGGAGTGTTCAAAAGGCGCGTGGATGTGGCACTTGGTGTTTTTTTTTAATGGTGAACAGGATGGTGTTGGGTTAATGGTTGAAGTTGCTGAGCTTAGAAGTGTTTTCCAACCTGAGCAGTTGTATGACTCTGGGAAATCGAGTGTATAAGGGCTTAATATGGAGTTCTAATGATGGTGTGAACTGTGCCTACACTGTGGGTCCCAACATCTGAACCTCCACTGGAGCTCTACCCCTGGAGGAATTTTCTTCCCAAACTGTGGCCATCACTGTGGGACGGGGATTGCTTTGCTGACCTTGATTCCCTCTGTGCGTCCGTCCTCACGCCCCTGACCATGTCCTGTGTTTTTCCACCCTCCCAGCTATCGAAGTGAACCTGCAGAAAGCTCTGGCCGAAGCCTCGGAGAACTGCACTCAGGAGTGCCTCATCCTCGGCCACTCCGACAACTGCTGGATGCCGCCGGCGCTGGCGCAGTTCCAGCAGCCCAACACCTCCCTGCCATCGTTTGGCTTCCAGCAAGGCTGGGGCCGAGGAGCCAGACCCGAGGGCCGTCACACTCTCGGGAGGCCGCTGCCAAAGGATGACAGTGAAAAAGGCCAGGCAGGGCCCAGGCCCCAGTTCTACAACACCTGCGAAAGACATTGCGCTGGCGAGGATCCCGTCAAGGTCATCCCTCTGGCAAACTTCGCCGCGTCCCACCAGGCACCAGGGGCTGGGAGCAGCACCGCGTTTATACACGAGCACCAGCTGTAAATGCGTATCTGACAAATCCTTAATTTCAGGCTTTAAGTGTGACTTTGTACGGTCACGACCTAGCGCCGCTCCTCAGGCGCGTACAAACTAGCTAGGCTTGAGAATGTTTGCGTACATAGAATCCTAAATCTGAAACAGAAAATCTAAATCCTTAGGACCTGGTTGAAAGGCTGTAGTTCTTGGTACAATCCAGGAAATGGGGAAGAGAACTCACAACCTAGAAACAATCAGAAGAAAAACAAAATCCTGTTCATTTTCTTGCATGGGCCATGCAGTGCAAATATCTGCCAGCAGTTCCTCCTCCCTTTGAAGGCAATTCCTTGGTACAGTTTGGGGAATATTGCAGTCTAAAAACAGCTTACTCAATTTTTTCTTTGTTGTTATAATTTATAGCATATTCATAGATTTCATCTTCCTTTTGCTTAGCATTAGAGATCAAGTGAGCAATTTCTCATTTGATTACTTGACATAATAGAATTAATAAGATCCTAAAATCGAATTCTTCAGAAGGATGGTATATCTTCCCACTGAAATTTATCTTTTATATAGTTAAGAATGTGCGTGACAACTGATTTTTATTTTAATTTTTATTGGCTCAGTGTACAGATATTTATTCTCTGAAAGAATTCAATAGATGAAATAGAAAGCTGTCGACTAGGCTTTTCTGTGTGAAATAATCAACATGACAATGAGAGGATATCCAAGGTCAAAAATGAAAACAAATAACAAACAACTCTATTTTATCAATTTCCAAGATTTTCCTCTCTATAATAATTCAAGGAACAATATTATACTTATTACATTTTTCAAGCCATAAGTTTATTTCTCTCTTTTTGTGTCTTTATTTTCTTTTTCGTCTTGCAGAGCTTGCTTTGGCTACTGTTCCTGTTAGTTGATAATTACATGGCCAGTGCTGAAAACAGTAGGAAGTGGGATAGTTTTTTTGGTAGATGTGATGTTGTGGCTGCAAGCTACTGGTGTTTTAAAGAATATTTAATATTGATGTGTACGCCTTTTTTTTACAGCTATATTCACAGCTATATTGTAAGTATCCAGTAAAAGTTTAACTATAATATTAGTTACTTCATCACAAACCTGTTAGACTAAGAAGTACTTGTCATCGTGGATTAGTTGTTAGAGAATGACTGATAGTGCTCAGCAAAGAAAGAAGGATCTAGGTAGTGGAAGTTGGATAAATATAAACAACTTTACTCCTAGGAACTAGATCTCTTGAATAGATTCCTTAACTTTGCTCTTCTTGATAGCAAAGCTGGCCTTCAGGAGAATCTGGATGATCTTCTTTCCTTTCTCAAACACTTCCATTGCTGTGTTCCCCCACACAATGATGTCATCGATGTACTGTAGATGTTCCGGAGCCTCACCCTTTTCCAGTGCAGCCTGGATCAGTCCATGGCAGATGGTGGGGCTGTGTTTCCACCCCTGGGGCAATCCGTTCCAGGTGTACTGCACTCCTCTCCATGTGAAGGAGAACTGAGGCCTGCATTCTGCAGCCAGAGGAATGGAGAAAAAGGCATTAGCAATGTCAATTGTGGCGTACCATTTTGCTGCCTTGGACTCCAGCTCGTACTGGAGTTCCAGCATGTCCGGCACAGCAGCGCTCAATGGTGGAGTCACTTCGTTCAAGGCACGGTAGTCCACAGTCAATTTCTATTCTCTTTCAGATTTACAAACAGGTCAAATGGGGCTGTTGAAGGGTGAGTGGGTTTTGCTGACCACCCCTTGGCTCTCCAGCTCTCAGATTATTTTGTGGATGGGGGTCATGCTGTTTTGAGTTGCTCTGTACTGTCGGTGACGCACACCTCACTTTGGGCAACAATAAAAAGGTATTGTCCTGGTTTAGGGCAAATTTGGGAGAAAACCCCGGAATGGCGTCCCTCAGGGGAGCAAACCCAAACGGCACCTCCTCCCCAGCCAGTCCAGGAAAGAACTTTCCTCAGAGAAAAGTGGAAAAAACTATTTTACTTAACAAGCAAAGTGCCCACAAGTACAAAGAATGAATAATATGAAACAATAAAACCTCTTGCTCTGGAGTGAGATGGCAAATTGAGAAAGTCCTTGCTGTGGGTGTAGCTCGGCTCTCTCTCTCTCAGTCTCTCCTCAGTCCCAGTCCCTCTGGTGCTGCTGGAAAATGCCGAGGTCCAGGCCCCGGTGGGCTGCAGGTGCAGCCCCCTGTGCTCCCCTGGGTTTTCAGTCCAGAGCAGGTTTAAACAGTTCCAAGAAAAAAAAAAAAAACAATAACCAGTCCAGGGAACTTCTCTGCCCTAGCTAGCTGAAACTAACTAAAAGCAAAGAGATCTCTGTCCTGCAGTCTCTCCAAGCCTCTGCCGAACACCTCGTCTGGAGAAGAATGTGGAGGAGTCAGGCAGTTTTCTCAAAACAAGCGCCGTGCCTCTCCTCGCTCTTAGAGCCAGTCTTAAAGGCACTGAACTCAATATACAGCACAAACATGATTGGGGATACAAGCATCATAAAGTCACCCTAGGACACCTCTTCATATTATTTGAAAAAGTCTCAAGATGAATCTCTTTAAAGAGGAAGGATTTTTTTCAATGTTCTGTGTACTGGAGAATGTATTCTCTTGGTAAACTCCACAGTGGATGAAAAGGGGATTCCTTTCTTGGATGAAAAAAATATATTTTCCTTCTAGTATTTCCTTCTAGTACTTTGTTGGTCTTTAGTAATTTCATCATTTGCAGTATGTACATACCAAGAAATTTTTTCCTTTAAGAAAAATGCATAACTTTTTTTTTTTTTTTTTAATTGCTACATTAAGTGAGACAATCAAAGATGTATGAAGGGGAATAACAATGTGTGAATATTTCCTATGGGTAGAACTCTATGTAAGCTTCATAATGTAACTTAAATCTGTAATTTATAAACAAAACTGTGTGTAAAAATGCTGTAATATTAGCTGCTTGTAAAATTTACAGTAGTTCAAGTTGTTGAGGGTTTCCAATGAATGCTAAATGAGCTTCTCTTATGTGCCCAGCAGGTATAAGTAGCTTTATATATCGCTGTCCCCACAGTAAATCTATTCAAACCACATTTAGATTTTATGTGGGAAAAAAAAAAAAAAAAAAAGGAAAAAAAAAATTTACTTCACTTTTAACCTACTGATAGGGTTTAATTAATGGGTATCCGATTATCTAATGATGTAATTGTTTTGCTTTCTTTTTTTTTTTCTTTAAAGTAGTTTCAATAACATTTAGAAAAGATGTGGCACACTGGCTTCCGGTTGCATGTAAATCCTGGAAAAAAAATCATAATCCTTTGGGTACTGACACATCTCATTTCCAATTCTGGGACAATTCAAAAAGTGACAAATTAATTCATACCTAATGTATACAAAACCCTTTGTTGTTTGCTTTGGAGACATCAGGAGGAGAGAATTTGGCAGTTCTTTTCAGGGATATGAAAAAAAATGAGCTTATCTGTAGTTTACACAGATTTACCAAACATACTAATTGTGCAAATTTAGAACAATGCTGACAGTAATGCCTCCTATTATAAGCAGAGGTCTTTAGTTTTTATTACAGATGCTGCTACACCAAATGTTTATGGAATTGGCAGCTCCATTGGAAAACTCCTTTCTCTCTCTCTCTCTCTCTCTCTCTCTTTCCTCCTGCAACAGCTCTTTTGGGGATGAAAATTGTGACTGAAATTAATTGTAACTGAAATTTCCTGGCAAATAATTAATTTCTAAAATGTTAGGATTTTTATAAGAAAAGATGAAGGATGTAGAATTAGTGGGGTTCTTTTTTCATTGGTAGGGGGGAAAACCCCAACAAACTTCATGTAATTTAAATATTTAAGGGTTACTTTAGTTTTTTTTTCCTAAGGCAGAGGAGCACTTAAATATCCTCCTTCCCTTGACAACAAACAAACAAAAAAAATCCAACAAAACACTACACCCCCAAAAAAACCCCAACTTAAATAAAAAACATGATAAAGATGAGTCTGATTGAAAGAAGCATTAAACATTATATCCATGAAAATGTGTTTGATATTCTAAAATTCAGTCAACGAGATACAGAACAATTAATTGTAAATACATATTGTATCAGGAGATAAACTGTTCCTTCATTTTTATATATTATATCCCTAATATATAAAAATACAGATTTGAGGCAACATTTTTCTGAGTAGCATGTCAGTATCCAGAGGAATAATGTTGCTAGAGACTCGTTACACATCTTGCCATATATATAGATAATTTATCTAGTACATAGGATGTATATTTTTGTGCATTTTCTTTTTCTTTCTTAGTCATTTAACTTATTTTATCTTACTTGTGTGAATTTGTGGAGAAAGCGACTCTATATACAATATACAGTAAAATGCTAGTTACATGATTAGATTTGTTCCATACGGTGTAACAATAAAGGAAAACCTTTGCCTTCAAAGTGATGTGTCACACAGTCAAGTCTAGATTATTTCCCCCTCCACACTCATGCTTGTTGCACTCCTGGGCACTGCAAAAAGGAGTCTTTCCATATTGCAAAGCAGTCGATGCTAAAATAAATTTGGAAAAAACAAACAAACAAACAAACAAACAAAAAGAAAGAACCTGGTCAAGCTGTTTTAAGTGAAAGATGCTGCCTTTTTGTTTTCCTGAGCTGTGCTCTATTCTGAAGTGTAACTTAATTCTAAAGAATAATTAAGCATGTCTGCCTGGCCAGACAGCGACCGCAGAGCACCTGCTCTCCCGGGTGGGAGCTGGCCGGA
This sequence comes from Hirundo rustica, assembly GCF_015227805.2. Lineage (NCBI taxonomy): Eukaryota > Metazoa > Chordata > Aves > Passeriformes > Hirundinidae > Hirundo > Hirundo rustica. The sequence goes on from NC_053488.1 coordinate 88,215,319, forward strand.
TGCAGGTCATTTAGCTAATTAGCATGGCCACGAGCCCTTGCTAATAGGACCTGAGGGTTTAGGAATGCTAGCAGGAGACAGCTCCACACAGCATCAGTTCTGTGGTGCTGAACCCAGCCAGCACCCTGGCTGGAGCAGAGCACAGATCCCTGTGCATCCCTGAGCCCACTCTGCCTGGATCCGTTCGGGATTTTCCTCAGAGAAGGGAAACTCAGCTCTGCTGAAGCCTGAGCAAACTGTAAATCCACGGGGAGCTCCAAAGCCATGGAGCCATGGACCCATCAGCCCAAACCCACCGCTCCTCCCCTGCTTCCAGCGTGGTCCAGCCAGAGGCAGAGCCTCAAAATATTTCCGCTGGTGATGGTTGATTAGCTCAAGGTTGTTGGAGTCAAGCTGAGGTTTTAAAGTTGGCAAATTTACGCTTGGCTCTATTTAATTTCCCACGTTTTCCTTTTGCAGGTTGAATACCGACCCTTAATCAATGATAAGCAATTAAATGATCACACACTGCAGCTTACTACCCTGATTTAGCTGGGTAAATAATCCAGGGAAGGAATTGGCTTGTGCAGACACAAAGTAAAGTTGAAGGCAAAGATTTTATTTGGTATACATAGGAAAATTGTGTATAACTTTTGTTATCCCTAGTGACGAAAGAGATTGACGATTTCTTGTAAATATTTGAGTTTGTGTTTCTGGGAAATCTCCCTGCTCTATGGCAAACTACAGGATCTGGGAGTGAGCAGTGTATGTCTGTGTATTGAAACAGCCCTAACCACACTCTACAAAAAATGCAGCTGGACACCATGTAATACAGTCCAGCAGCATTTAAAGTCCAGTAAATTTGCAGTAGTTCTATTTCAGGTTTCTGTACAGCATGTTGTCTTGTTAATTACAATGCTTATTAATAAACTAGATCCACAAATGCAATTTTCTCCTTTGCACTGTTTTCTTTGGGTTTCTGAAACATAAGTTGTTTAAAAGTATTCCACCAGCTACGCTTTTCTCCCATTTTCAGCTTTCCAAGTTCCCTTTTACTGGGAAGCCCCAAACTGTCAGAAAGTCAAGAAAATTTATTTGCAGTTGCTTCATGCACCTGAGTAGCAAGCTGCTGATAAGCAGTAGAAACATTCACACACTATGTGTACAGCCATTGGGCTTTATATGATCAGAAATATCTTCCATTTCTGTGTCATTTCTCTTTGTACCAAGCTCCCTCCTTGTACTATGCCTCTGATACATTTACTTATAGAAAATCATTATGAGCTGGAGGCAGGAGTGTTTATGGTGTTTGCTTTGTTAGAAAAGAAGCTATTTCTAATTGAGAGAACATGGTTAATGAGTTGTTGTTGAGCTAAAGGGATTATCCTCTCACCATGAATGTGATATAAAGAAATAACCATCAAACGAGGAACTAATGAAGCAACATTTTATGCATTCTTCTATCTTATTTTAGTCCATGTTTAAAGAGCAGCTCTTGTTGGCCTGACACTAAGGCAGTAATATCTTATTCTTTGATGCAGTTATGGCTTTTACATCTGCAGAATCCTTTCAAGCAGGAAAATATTATTTATTTTGGCATTAGAACTGTGCACCAGTATATTCCCTTCCAGCCAATAACTGCTGACACGTCAGTTGCTAGGCTAGATAATATATTCAACCTCCAAATTAAGAAAATGGATGAACATTTATAGAGCTGAAGGGTTTCCCTGGTTGGGATGGAGTTGGCAGTATTTTGCAGGGCCATCTTGGGAGGCAAGGAAAGTGTGGAATTTCAGGAAAATCCGGCAAAACAAGAACAGAGGAAGGCAGAAATGTGTAGTACCTGAAGAAATGCAGTTTTCTCACCGGTGTCACTGCAGAGCCGCAGGGGAATTGGAGAATTTGTGCTCCCGTCGTTCTGCTTTCCTCCCTGCAGACACAGGAGCCCTCCTCTGGCCAGGTGGAAATTCCTGAATCCCAGGGATTTGCTGGCTAGCCCTACTAAGTGCAATATTTTCACCAAAGCACTGCAGCCCTGGCACAGTGCTCAAAAAACATCTCTTGCCTGTGGGATGGGCTGCAGCTCCTGACGGGTGATTTGGGCTTGCTAGAACATGCACATGGGTTCATTCAAAAAAGAACATTTGTGTCCCAGCAGGAGACAGGTTTGAGGATGGGCTGCCCACAGGATATTTTACCATTTCTGCCTTTTCCTCAGGTTTTTTCCAGGTGCAGCCTTAGGGCTGGGCTGTAGCTGGAGCAGCCGTGAGTCTGCTCCTCCTTGCAAGTGCCGCGTGTCAAGCAGAAGAGGGAACGAGCAAGAAGGTGCTTCCTGCAGCAACCAGGGGACAGCTCTCCTCCCTTGAATGGACATGAAAATCGTATTTTAAGAAGGTGCTTGTGCACACTACTTGCAAATAAGTATTTCTCCAAGGTGTGTCCTTTGTGTCCTGGTCCTTGCATTCCCATTCCAGTATGAAAACATGGCATGCCTGATAACCACAGTGAGACTCATAATGCATTTCCACTTTTATTTTTATTATTTTCATGATTTAGATGCCTTTTATCGGTGCCAATTTAATGCTTAAAGTTAAAGCTCTGACAGTTAGATGTGTTTAGGATGTGACAGCTAGGTCTTCATATTTAAATCAAAGCAGAGGAAAAAAAAAAAATCTGTAGGTCCATGCATTCTCCTTTTCACTGTGGAATTTGTGCTACCTCTTCTCACTCTTTTTCTCCACCAGGATTAAATCTGTGTTCATAAAAAGGAAAGTTACTGTTTACATCCATCCAAGAGACAGACAAACGAGGTGCCTGGGAGCTCTGTACTAGATTTTAACCCCTAGCTGTAAGCCACCAGCTGTGATGTGTTCTAGAGCAGATGAGTAGGGTGCGCAAAGAAAAAGAAAAAAAAAAAAAAAGACATTTTATAAGGCACTGAAATGAAGTTATTCATTTCCACTGCAGCTGTTATGCGTGTACTAAAAGAGTTGATTAA
>NC_053488.1:88238996-88293265 GCF_015227805.2 Hirundo rustica
TCTTCTTTTCTTCTTCTTCTTCCTTCTTCTTCTTTCTTCTTCTTCCTTCTTCTTCTTCCTTCTTCTTCTTCCTCCTCTTCTCCATTTTCTGCTGTGATGGTGTCACAGAGACGTTGGTAGAATGAGTTTGATGCAGAGATTGCATGTTTAGAATAGGTGGCGATTATCAGCACAAAACTGTAAATACAGCACATTTTAAGAGTTAATTTGACTAGAAATCTTTAAAAGACCTTGGAATTCTCTGGCTGGCATTCTTGCCACCAGTGTTTTCCAGTGCGTTAAACCAGGTGTTGGCGGCAAGAAACTGAATAAAGATCTCTAAAGACCAAAAAGCTGCAAGTTCCATTCATCTTTTTAACCCTGGTACGGGACTTTGTGTGTGAGAAGAAAACTCTCACAGTCCTGGTTCTTTCTCCGCCTGCTCCTCACACCTTCACCCTGTGCTGCCTGCCCAGCCTTGGCTGTCCAGGGATGAACACCGCAGCAGCAATGAAGACCAGCAGCAGTTCAAGCCCTTGGCTGGTGCACTGTGTTTTCTGAGAAAGCCACGGAAGCCCACGGAAGTGTGGGAGGCTACAATTTTTGTTTATCATTCATATTTTATGGGCAACAACTTGGATTTTCAGTCTTGAAAGCAGTAGCAAGTGATAGCTGGGAAGATGTCAAAATCACTGAAGTGTTTAGCAGTGTTATTCCAGTGACTGTGCTGAAGACTGTGGAATTTGAAGCCATAAAACACAACTGAAGTCAGGTCCTTTGCTTATCTACTTAAAGTGGTTGAATTCTTTCTCTGGAGACAAGTATGCAGGAAGAAGTAAAAAAAGAAAAAGGTATCTGAAGACTGAAAAGAAAAATACTTCCCAATATGCTGTTTACTTAGCGTTTAATGCCAAAATATAAAAGACATAATGATAGAGAAATTGAACTGGAAAAGCTCAATAAGTCACCAGGACTGTCCCTCTCCTGTAAGGTGCAACCAGCTGTCTGAACAGGCAGTGGGCTCCAATATTTGCCTCCCCCAGCTGTTGCAGAGCTTTTGGTAATGTCTGATCCCAGTCTGGCTGCAGCACTGAGCGATCTGCTGCTGTTCATTGTGGTATTGTGGGTGTGGAAAACACCTCCTCTGTGAGGAGACAGAGATAGCACTGAGGGTAGTCGACTTCTGATATGTTGCAGCTGTGTTAATTATCCCAGAGTGGGAACAGCCTTTCCCTCCCAGCCATGGCAGTGATGAAGAGTGAGCGAGCTGGGAGTCACTTGGAGCCTGCTGGCTGTGCTGGGAGGAGGAAGGGACAGGAGGTGGTGAGAGGGACAGACAGGGTCAGATGTTGCACAGGGAGCAGTCAGGGTTGGGTGGCCATGCTGGGGACAGGGGGGAGCGAGCTGGAACTGCAGAAGGGAGAGAGAAGAAGGAGAGAAAAAGCCAGAGCTGTGTGGAGCTGCCAGTGGGAGGCTACTGAGAAAAGGTATGAAATATTTCTAGATAATGAGGTGCTTGAAGCCTTCTGATGTTTTACTGAGGCACTCCGAGTGTCCTGGCTTCCTCAGCAACCACAGCAGAACGTTTGGTGATGTCTGATCTCGGTCTGGCTGCGGCACTGCGCGATCTCCTGCTGTTTATTGGGGGATTGTGAGTGTGGAAAGCGCCTCCTCCTCCTCCTAGCAGCGTCTGCGCCACCGTGGCTTTTGCTCCTCTCCATCTCTCAGCTTATCTCAGCTGAGGAACAATCCTCAGACTCCCAGGAGCAGGGAGCTGTTATGCCCCCCTGCCCAGCCAGCCCCATGTCCCTCTCCTGCAGGCTCTGGAGCTGAGCTGCACAGGCGCCCACAGAATGGCTGTTAGCCCAGGATTCCTGACAACTTGAGAATCTTCATGTTGACATTCCCTAATCAAGTAAAAAATGGCTTCATTCGGTGTGAAATTCTCCTCCTGGGGCAATGTTGATTACTGAGTAGCCCCGTGGATTTATCAGGGATAAGCTGTTCCCAAATCAGACTGTGGGTTAGCCAGGCGTAGTGGAATATTTCCTTACAGAGAACATAGGAGGAGTCACACCTTCCATACATCCCACAGCTGCAGTAAATCTTCAAAGCTCAATGCTATGGTAAAACTTTTCTTGGCAGAGAGCACAAAAAGGACTGGTGGAAGATGGTGGTGCCAGGATGTCTTTGGAACCAGTAGGAATCTAAATGCAGGTATGGCTTGGACGTGTCAATTGCTGTTAGGGAGTAGCACTTGGGTAAATAGCATGGAACAGGGCAAGGAGCATTCAAGCGTTACAGAAAATAAAACGTTTGTGTTATAGCATGATGATTGTGTCAACAATCTCATCTGTTTTATTGTAGTCTGAAGTCTGTGAAGCACCCAAAGAGTTTTGGAGCTGTTGGAGTCCAGGGCATTCCTTTGGCTGCCCTGGAGGGTCAGAGACCTGGACAGGGGGGTCTGGGACCCCAGCACAGAGCCCAGAGGGACACTGGCTTTGATCCCAGTCCATGGGAAAGGCTTCCTGCACTGCAGAAAGGATTGCAAGCCACAAGAGTGTGAAAGATTGGAGTTTAGCTTATCACAGGGTGAGAAAACAGTAGGTTTGGGTTTTTAGCATTGAAGTGAATGGGAGCAAGATGGAGGATTTGGGGCGCTGTCTCCTGCTTCTTCTTTCTTATTCCCTCACTCCATTTCGGCAGTGACGGTGGCACAAAGTAGTTCAAAGAGATTGGGTCAAAGTAGAGATGACCTGTTTAGTGTAAGTGATAGACATTGGCAAGTAATGATAAATAAAGAACACATAGCAATTAGTATAAAAGATAACGAGTGCCCAGTCCAGGTGGAGTCGCGGAGTCACCAGATGCCTGAGCAGCTGCACAGACCCTTGATGGGCACTGAGAAAATTGTAAGGTAAGAAATAATAAACGAAGGGCACAACCTTGAAAAATCAGAACCTGAAGACTCCGTCTCTTTCTTGTGTCTGGCTCAGAGCTTTGCAGAGGGCAAAAAGACTCTAAAACCACCTGAATCTTGGGGAAAAAACCCGACAAGGAGCCAGCTTTGGAGTCTGTATGGCATGGCAAGCTGTGCGCCTGGGAAGATTTAACTATCCTAGGAGTACCACAGGTGATGTAGCTTTGAGAAGCACAAAGAATGAGAATGTTGCATTACCTTCCTCTCAAAGGCTTTGTTGTCTAACCTGCTCTAGCAATGCACTTTGCTGTCCCTTTATTTGACTGTATTGTCAGATATTAACAAATTTTACCATGTGAATTTTGTAGCTGGTGTCAAATGCATTCTTCTCTGGGAAAAAAAAACAAAAACACCCAAACAAACAAACAAAAAAAACACCAGAAGAGTGAATATTCTGTTTTTTTTTAATGGAAAAACCAAAAATGTATAGAAAGACTAGTGAGACTTAAGTATAAGAAAATATACTCGTTGTATTGAATGGATGTATTTCATCCTGCTCTGCCAGTTCCCCAGTTCTGACTTAACTGTCAGCCTGCACATGGAAGTTTTTATAGTAGCTTGGGGAGATGAACAGAGACAAAAAACCCAGAAGCTGGGAAGAAACAGGGTAGGGAAATGCATTCTGGACCATGATTTCCACAAATTGCCTTAATTTAGGAGAAAGAAAAGTCTTGTTTATTGGCTAAAAATGCCACTGCCACTTTGGCTAGTGTGCTCCCCAATTCCTGTGTCATCTGTGACCTAAAGGATGTACATTAATGTTATCTACGGAAGCTGATCACTGATGAGCTGCAGGTTCATGAGTTAAGGGGCGAGGATTCTCCCTTTTTCCATTTTTGAGTTTCATGTTTCTGGTCTCCTGCACTCTTTGAATATCTGGAAGGACTCTCCTTTTATAAATGCAAGATCCTGCTGCTACAGAACTCTCATCAGATTCTTCAGGTCCCAAATCAGGTCTCCAGGAGTGTAGTTTTGCATTAACCTACAAGCTGCCATTCCTAAAAGGGCAGCAGTGTGCTAATAGCCAGATCTTGTAAAATTTCCTAATCATTTTGAGCTTGTAAGAAGCTGTGTCTAAAAAAAAACCCCACAGAACTGTTTTACACTAAGATATGATCTCAACATTTGCTCCACTTCTTTACTAGCATACTTACTTGGAAAACTACCAAGAAGTCGTGACCCTAAAAATCTCAGTGTTTGGTCCCTGATGCAGTTTGATCTGTTGGTACAAACAATAGAAATAATGTTGGTTGTGCCTACATTGACAAGACCATGCTTTGTTGGTTGGTTTTTTAATTTTGTTTTGGTGTTTGGGGTTTTTTGTGGTTGTGGGGTTTTTTGGGGGTTTTTTGGTGTTTTTTTGTTTTGTTTTGTTTTGTTTTGTTTTTTGGGTTTTTTTGTACCTGCACATGTAATAAAATCAGCTGGACTGCTGAGATGTGTACTTAGCCATGAAAGCCTTGTTGTAGAAAATTTCAGAGATGTCATCCTTCGGGGATTTATCTGCACATGCTGAGAGTGTCTTTGCTCCCTCTGGGGAAGCAGAGTGTTTTTTCCTGACCTCAAGGCACTTCCCCTGCCTCCCACCCAGGACAGGAAGAAGGAAATGCTCTGGGAATGCTGAACCACTCCGAGCTGCATCCCTGCAGAGCTGCTGCCATGGGATGGCCCCAAAGGCTTGTCCTGCTCCAGGCTCCCTGCTCTGCCCCTCAACCACAGCCAGGCTGCTCCAGATGAGGAAATTCCTCTTTATTTAGACCAGGTGGAGTAACAATCCCACAGCAACTGGTAAGGTCAAGGCCAGGATCTGCTTCACTTCACTTTCAATAAATTCAGGTTTATAATCCATTGCCATCGAGGCTGTGGTTTAGTAAATGCTACAGATATGGCAGAAAAGCTGTTTTCTATCATATTTAACACGGCTAAAGGCATACTAAATCCATGAGTTACTGTGTCCACACATTTTAACAGTCATATAGAGGCTGCACACTTTTCAGTGTTCTTTTATTTTAGCTGGCCTAAATTATTTTAGTCTGGGGACCAAAATAAATGGAAGCATGGCTTTCTAATCATTCAGTTATAGGCTTTCCAGAGAATAAAAAAGCATAAACACCTTCTTCTCTCCACAACAGAGGATATTCCCTCTTCTTTCCCTCCAAAAAAACCCAACAAAACTAGAAGACAGGCTGTGTGAATGCTGCATTCATTCCATGGTCAGAATAATAAGCAGAAAGTTCTAATGTGTTAAAGTTGGGTGGAAAACAGAAGGGCTGTGAAGATCAAACACGGTTTTGTGTTCAGAAAGCCTAAGCAAAGACCTAAATCTCATTGTTTAAGCAAGAGTTATAAAAAGAAAGCAGAAATAGCTTTAAAAGTATAAATTATTAAACTTAATAATGGGAGAGAAGAAACCAAATGACCTTCAGAAAGCAGAGTCTTCTTGATTCTGAGTGCTTGCTGTTCCCATCCCTTCTCTCCACTGGCTTTGCTCCACGCAATATTGGGGTGCTTGCACATTCCCTGGAAATTGCAACCATTCCAAGGACTGGCATGACCAATGTGCATCTATTATTTCTATTGTTTGTACCAACAGATCAAACTGCATCAGGGACCAAACACTGAGATTTTTAGGGTCACGACTTCTTGGTAGTTTTCCAAGTAGGTATGCTAGTAAAAAAGTGGAGCAAATGTTGAGATCATATCTGTGATATATGTGCTAAAGTTAATTCGTGTTATCAAATTATAAAAGGTAAATGTTAACTGTATAAATATGAGTGTTAAAGATGTGCTCAAACTAACATAGGTAAAAGTAAAATGTAGAAACTAAAATGGAAAAATTTCCTCAGCTTGGGAAGCACAGGAGGGACACGAGGAAAGTATGATTGGAATTACCAGAAAGGGGACCTTGAAACTATCGCTGCCGGGAATCCCTGAAAAGAGACAAAGGACAACGGAAAACGGAGGTACAAGTCCGGAGACCAAGATAATCACTTCAGATGGATATCTCTACTCGTCTCCGTCGAAATTAACATATCCACAACACACCCGGGCTCAGCCATCAGCTGCATTGTTCCACCCTACCGGTCCATTCAGACTCCCGATACCGGGACTTGCATAATTAATGAAGACGCCTCGGAGAGGATAACGTCAGAATCTCGGACTTCACTCCGCGATCTAGTGTATAAAAAAAGGGTGGCTGGAGACCAAAATTGTGAACTTGGGGGGATAACAGGCTGGCAGAAGCTGATATCCATGTTCACCCAGCGGCGATCCCGGGCTCGACGCTGTCCTTTTAATTGTGGCTTTCTGAGACTGATATTTTGTCTCACAATAAAATTCTAAATTTTTGATACATCGAATCTGGTCGATTAATTTATAACAATATCTTAGTGTAAAAGAGTTCTGTGGGGTTTTTTTTTAGACACAACTTCTTACAAGCTCAAAATGATTAGGAAATTTTACAAGATCTGGCTATTAGCACACTGCTGCCCTTTTAGGAATGGCAGCTTGTAGGTTAATGCAAAACTACACTCCTGGAGACCTGATTTGGGACCTGAAGAATCTGATGAGAGTTCTGTAGCAGCAGGATCTTGCATTTATAAAAGGAGAGTCCTTCCAGATATTCAGAGAAGAGAGGAGGAGACCAAAACCATAAAACTCCCAAGAGGAAAAAAGGAGAATCCTCGCCCCTTAACTCATGAAGCTCCAGCTCATCATTCCTAACGCAAGGAATATTTCCCAATAGCACATCAGGTCGAAGAAATAAGATCAGAAATTTATTGTCTTGATCCATTTTTTTGTAATCTTGTATATTAGGACTGTTTTTTCTTCCAAGCCCATTTGCCAAGTCTGTGCAAGTTTTCTGTTCAGAGACAGGACTGCCCAAAATTCTGGGGCTCTGGGCAATAGTGAACTAAGGCCAGCAAGGAACCTGGAAAAGGTCAGCTGCCCTCACACAGCTTAGGGAGATGCAGGGGTGATACCCCATTTCTCCAAGAGGGAAATACAGGTTTTTCTCAAGAAACATATGAAAGATTTAAAAGTGGTGATGTATTTCCAGCACATAAGGTCCATGTGCAGAGTCCTGGGCTGTTTCAGTGAGTCTGCAGCTCAAGCTGTGAGGGAAAAAGAGAACACAAATCAAGGTTTGGTGGGAAAATATCAACGGGGGTTATAGACAGAACTGGTTTTTAAGTTTTTCCGGTGGTAAAAGCCGGCTCTTTCATTCCCTTTCCCGATGCATGACAAATCTCTTACTGCGAGGATTCCTCACCAGGCTCCCCTCAGCGAGAAAAAGAAGTCGTTATCCTGCTAAAACCCTTCAGATTTCACTCAGGAATGTTTCAAATCTTTCTCATCCTCTTACGTTTTTTTTCTTTGTAGCAGTATGAACTGTTGCTATCAAAGCAATCACCTCGTCTGTGTGTGAACAAAGAAAAGCATTTCACAGGTTCCACATCGTGAGACAAACAGCTCAGACTGCTGGGTGCCTCCTCTGCCTAAATAATGTCCTGATGCCTGGGAAGGACCTGGAAAAACGAGAAAAGGTGCAAGGTCATTCTGGAAGCTGTGTAAGAGGAAATATCAACTGACTTCACCTGAAACTGAGTGAGAAGTGATTAGTCAGGGCGGTGATTGCAGGTGTGGCCTGGTTTTGGTTTTGGGTTGTTTGTTTTGTTTTGATTTGATTTTGTTTGTTGTTGTCATTTAGGGGTTTTTGGTTTGGGGGGGTTTTGGTTGGTTGGTTGGGTTTTTGTTTAGTGGGGTGGTTTTGGTGTTTTTTGTTTGTTTGTTTTGTTTTGTTTCTTTTTTTTCCCAGTAAATTAACAGTTTCAGTTGGTAAATTTTCTGGTGTTTAACAGCATCGCATCCCAATGTGAGACAGCTCTATCAGGGTGGAATATGGCTCTCAGCTGGCAGGCTGGTAACTGCAGTCCTGCTAAACTGAGAGCTCCACCTCCCTTTGACAGGGACACAAATCTGCCTTTAAGATGACACGGGCTTAGTTTTGTCATCTGCCTCGCAATCCTTGCTGTCACAACGGGATGATCCCTTGGGCTCTGTGGTGTGCCTAGAGCCCCCGAGCAGGCAGTGGCAGATATTCACCCTCCAAAGGGCAAAGGGGAGAGCTGGGCTCCTCTCTGCTGGCTCACACCACATCAGCCCGCGGTTTGTGCTGACAGACAGGTTTTCACAATTAGAATCCTCGGCAGACGCACAGGAAGAGCTGCTGCTGCTGCCCGCCTTGCAAATCTCCTGTTGGGAACTAGGAAATAGATCGGGATTCCTGAGTCCTTTGCTTTGGGGATGGGTTGATAGCAGTCCATGGCTTGAGACACTCTGCCACGAGGCACTGCATCATCACACCTTTTGGGAGGGCCAGCTCCGTCTGGATTCTTGACTGTTCTGACGCTCTAGTATGGGCCTGCTCCGAGAAACAGAAATTTTCCTTCCTCATTTGAAGAATTTCAAGCTGTTTCTATGCTGTGAACTTAAAATGTCTCTTTTACAGGGCAGGAAAAATAATATTTCAGATCTTTTCTAAGGGTTGACATCGGCTGAGCACGGGTAAATTAAGGCAGAGTTGGATTTCAACGGTGAACTATTTAAAGACATGGTTTGTCACGAAGAGTGATTTTTTTTTTTTTTTTTTTTTTTTAACCTGGCCCTGCATCAACATATGAGCCATCAGTTCAGCATCCGACAACACCACTGTTACAGACAGCTGTCACATTTACAGTCTGCTACTTTGATCTGGTGTCGCCACATCATGGATTTTTACATTAGAGTTTGACACACCAGGCTTTGCAAGTTTTCAGTAACTTAAGGAACACGAGGGTTTCTCTTTTCAGTGGTGGAATGTTTGTGAACATGGGAAGATAAAAAAGGGGTGGCACAAGCAGGAGTGTTGCATTAAGCTGCTGTGGAAGAACCCCTTAACCATAAATGATGGCATTAAACTGAAACAGATTTCTTTAAAAAAAAATTAAAGGGGAATGCACAAAAAACAACCCTCCACTAATGACCTGGTGAGCTGTATCACACACCAGCACAGATTTGGCTCCTCATGATGGTTTTGTAGGTAAATGTGGGCGTTTATGCCTTGTGTTGGCTGTCATTCAGGCATTGGATTTGTGAGGCAAGGGTTTAGAAACCCAACAAAATGAGTGGATTCCTGGGTTCCAATATGATTTGATTCACCCCTGTCAGCACTCAAACCGTCCACGGAGGACACACCATGAGTTTTTAACAGAATCTGCCTAAATTTTGTTACCCTTCTTCACTGAGAAACCAAAAGCTCCTACTTGTTTGATTATGGGACAGGAAGTAGAAATGCTAACTGTGCTCCGTGGTGCTGCAGCAGACGATTTCCCAAGCTGCTGACTCAGTCAGATTTTCTGATCTTTAAAACTCTGAGCACAAGCCTGGTCCAGTAAGTCACCAGTAGAGTTTCCTGCTGGGTAAGACAAATGATGATTCAAAAAAATATTCCAGGTTTTTCCTTGGCTCCAGACCTCAAAGGAAAAATCTCAGCTCATGAAGAAGGGACTCATTATAGAATACTGTCCTCACCACTGAAAATATTTCTACATTTTAACATAATTCTGCTTGAAAATGGTCTGCTGAATGTAGCAGCTTCCTGGGTAGTTAATCTGGAAGCTGCATGGTGTGTACAACAAAAGGAAATTCTTTAAAATTGGTTCCTTGGGCTGCTCTGGGACTTTAGGGGGTCTGTTTAATTGGCAGGGCTTCTCTCCACCTCACCCTGCCCGGAGCTGGAGGCTCTTGTGTCGGCCCCAGCCACGTGTGTGGGTTTTGTGCATGCAGGTCTTGGCTTCTGATGTGCTCACCCAGCCATGGGAAAGCTGGGTCAAGGTGGCAAACTTAATTAGGGCCTTTTTTCCACCTGTGCTTTTCAGCTTTGTAATACCTGAGTCTGGTCTTCCTCAATAGTGCAGGAGGATGGTGAGGAAGAGGGAGATGGAGCATGTGAGGGAAACACAGGAATGCTGTAGCAATGCCAGGATGGTTTTAGGCAGGTTCTCCAGTCTCCTCCTTTAATTTCCAGCCCATCTACGCATGGTAAGAGTGAATGAGTTAATGTCAGCTCTGGAAAGGTGTAAGTCAAGATGTGTGTAACTAAGAATTATGAACAACACAGATGAATTCCACTGCATCCATTAAAGTGAAATGTGCTGCTAAAAATCCTGCACATAAAGGATAAAATGTGTCAAGACTGAAAACAAACAAGCAAGCGACTTTTAACCTTATTAAGGTCTGATGCCTTTCTGTCTAGAGGGCTTAATCTTTTAATACGGAGCTATAAAGAACAATTACTTTTTATAGGTTACGATTACAATCTAAGATGATTTACTCTTTGGTTTATATTGCTGATGAGAGCTGGGCTGTTGATTTTACCGATTTTTTTTTTTTTTTTGGTGGTGGTGGTGGTCTATCTTGTTTAGGCTCTCGCTGCATTTTCTGTTACCTAAAACTCCTTCATGCTTCTGTGTCAGCAAGTAACTCAGCTATGTAGTACAATTTGTTGAGGATGTAGCAGCAGAAAAAGCACTGCCCCCTTCAGAAGTGACATTTGGTGTATTACCTGCATGTGCAGTATTGTCAGGGGTGTAGTTTCTGACCTGCAATGCATTATCTGCTCCACTGACTTTGGGGCTGTTTATCACCGGTGACATATTTCTCTGCAGGAGCCTGCCATTCTTCTTGTGTCTGCTTTAAAACCCTAAATGCAGACATCCAGTCTGCATTTTTGAGAGTGGAATGAAACCAGATTTTTTTTTTTTTTTCTATTTCTTAACAATTCCCTTCAATGTTGTCAGTTAAACAGGATGCTTCGTAAGCTGCTTTTGCTACGGTAACAAATATCATGTTAAAGAGCAGAGGCACAGTAAGAGTGAAATTAATTATGTATGCTTTATGCTTGTCCAACTAACCACACTGTATTCCCAATGAAATACTTAACACATCTGTGCATTCCTAAAGTCAAATAACATCAATATAACTTGAGACTTATTTTGAGCAGCGAAGGAAAGGTTTTGTTACACCTCCAGGAAAGCCATTCTTTTGGAGGGGGCTTTTTGTTTTTGGTGGGGTTTTTTTTTGTTTGTTTTTTGTTTTGTTTTTTTTGGTGGTTTTTTTGTTTTTTTTTGTTTTTCTTCATTTGTAGGCTTTGATTGTGAGCTACTTAATTTAGTCAAAGATTCTAATTGAGCTTCTTGGCAGGCTGCCTGATATTTGGCACAGTAGGAATCTCCTAGTTTGAACCTTTGGGGATGTTTTCAGAGGAACGTATGTCTTCTATTTCATGCTTTATTGTGGCAGACTGATGAGAACTTCTAAAGCAAATGACAGTTGACAGAAAATAACTCACACTGGAGTTTGTTCTCCCACTGTTGCTATCCCAGTGATGGATTTCAGATAGTCTGTTTTGTTTATAGCACGTGAGGTGTTGAAATGATGATAATACATGGCAATGGCAGGAGAATAATTCACTCACGGAACCAGAGGTGAAGTGTGGAAAGAACCCTTTAACAGGAATGATTTCTGACTAAGCAGTCTGTGGCAGGCACTGGAGCAGCCTTCAGTAGCTGAAGGAGTTAAACAAGACAGATGTTATTTGACAGAGCAGTGTGTGTCACGGTCTCAGCAGATACAATAGGATGAAATTAAGAAATGTGAGTATTTAGGCTACAGACAAGGCTATTTCCTGATAGTAAGGCTTGTTCTAGCTTAAATGGTCTCTCAAGGAGGAAAAAAAAAAAAAGAAAAAAAGGCAGCTCCTAGCAGGGAATATTTAACACCATGCTGAACAATATGCTAATCCTCAGAGGAACATTACAGAATTGTCAGCAGGATGAACTGGCTGATCCCTTCCATCTCTGTTCTGCTTAATTTCAATATCTCAGAATTCCTGCTTCAGAGAAAATGAACTCCACAGCTTCATTTTCCTGTTTGCTCATCAGCTGTGCTGTCTGCAGCCCTGAGAACGGCCCAGTGCTGCAGGACACCCTCCTTTGCTTCCCTCTGCCCTTGATTTTCCCCAGCTGACTTGCCACGGGTGGCTCCAGCTCAAGCACTTGAGCTCAATTTGCCCAGTTCCATACTGAGCATCTCTGTGGTGTCAACCAGATGCTTCTGTCCTGGAATCACCAACTCTCCAAAGATCCAGGACTTTGCAAAGGGATACACACTCACCAAAAATGCCTTTCACTTTTCATCTCCCCTCTGCTCACCAGGGGGAAACTGAAGGGTTCACATTAATACCTGCCCCCTTTTTTGCCTCTGGAGACAATTCCACTTCAATGGACTTGGGTGAAAAATGAGACAAAATTATGCTGAGATAAGGTTTGAAAATGTTCTGAACTCTTGAAAGCATTGTAGGTGAGATGAAGCTGCTTTTCTGCCAGATCCAGAGTGTTACACGTAGCCATTCCTTGGACATTAAGATCTGAATTATTTCTGAGAGTCTACCAAGTTTCTGAGAATAGTGATGGCTAACACCAAGAAGGGAGGAGGTTTGCCCATCCAAAGAAGAGAAGGCATGGAGGCGTTTACAGAGATTTTTTTGGTAATGAATTGCAAATCTTCAGAATAAGACCAAAGGGGAAGCAGAGAAGTCCATAAAGACCAGAGACAGCCATAAAACACAGATTCCCCAGCACCACTGATGAGCAGGCAGTTCCTCATTAAGAACTTGTTACTGTACATATATATAGCCTCAATCAATTTGTTTTATTTTAACAGCGCATCAGGTGCTTCCCATTAAATTTGAGGGCACAGAGTACTTAATTGAAATCAGCCTCATATAACCCCTGTACTCACATGTTTTTTTTTTTCAGAAGTAATCAACTAAGCCTTACCTACATAATTATATACAGAGTAGCATAAAAGAAAATCTAATTGTTTCAGTAATTATAATCCTGTACATAATGTGTACTGATCAATACACTTTTAATAATTGACCAGTGAATATGGAGGACCACTGTATTCAGAGGTATTTTTAACAGTTTTGGGAGTGGAAATAATCCAAAGCTCACCATGCTGGTTCTAAACATACAGGGGAGGGGGGGAAAAAAAAAAACACCAAAACAAAACAAAACCAAAACAACAACAACAACAACAACAACAAACCCTTAATTTTGTTCTTAGAGAATCTCAGATTTGTCTCTCGTTTTACTAGAGAACTGCCCATGTTGTTACAGTCTCGATAAAAATACAACGTGAAAAAATATGATAAAAAAAGGAAACCTCCATTTTGAGGGCAGTCACCCCAATTCTCCACTGTGCCACACCCTGAGAAGTTGCCTGCAACTTCCCAACTCCTCCAGGTGACTCTCAGGCACCAGATTGTCTTGGACGTACCAACAGGGGCACAATCCATACAAGGTTGTACCAATACAGATGTCAAAGGCAAGACGTGATCGTGTTAAATTCATAATGAGAATCTTCATTTCATTAACAGCCAGGAGGATGCAGCTCCTTCATTTGGACACAACACGAGAACAGACTAAACAGAATCATGAATAAACATTTCTAATAGCTTGACTACTTCTCAAAGCAGACAGGATCTGTTGCTGGGGGATATAAAAAGGAGGTTTATTTAATAGAGTTCTGTAACTTCATGTGTACATTTGAGCATGAGAACTGCTACAATGCATTATAATGCGCTCAAATCCCAATATGCTCTCCATGGAGCCCCATCTGTTCTCGATGTGCTGATCCCCGATCACGGCAGATGCCTCACGTGGTGTGAGCTGTTTGCTACACACAAACCAACATAGCCTAATTACAAGTCAATAAATTCCAGATACAATCCAATTAGCTGTCATAGAGGCTCTCGTGTTTAGCAAATGTAACTGATCTGTTTCAGCTTGCGAGTTTAAGTGGACCAATATTTAATTTATTTAATTGCAGACCGATACAGTCGGTATGTCGTAC
The DNA here is from genome assembly GCF_015227805.2 of Hirundo rustica. Lineage (NCBI taxonomy): Eukaryota > Metazoa > Chordata > Aves > Passeriformes > Hirundinidae > Hirundo > Hirundo rustica. The sequence goes on from NC_053488.1 coordinate 88,252,915, forward strand.
AGTAGAAACAATAAATGCTTCCAAGTATGATCTATTTAGGTTAGTTTGTCTCATAATTCAAGTGGCTTCCTGTGGGAGAGGATACCATGAATGCCTTTGAAGTCCTCTTCCTACCACTCCTCTTGTGGCACTTCTTTTTGCGCGAAATTATCTCTAAATGTGCACAGACCACAGTTAACATAAAGAAAAGTTTAGGATACAGACTTGGCTCTCCAGTGGATTGTCACACTTGGGAAAACTAGCCTAGAATGGCTGTAGAAAGATTCTTTCACATATGTGAGGAGGAAAAGAATTGAGATCATCCACTACAGTACTGGTGGTTTAAAAAAACCCCAAAATCTCTGTATCTCTGCCAGAGGTGAAGCATTTCCAGAAACACTAAATAACTTAAAAACAAAACAAAACAAAGAAAAAAAAAATTAGAAGAAAACAAGGCTCTTCACACTGGGAAAGACAGTGTAAGTGACTGCACGAGTCTGTCAGTACTGCTGCTCTGGGGAGAGATTAGAATCCAAAACCACTGTATAATGAATAGAGTCTAAATGTAAAGTCACACAGGGCTGCCTGGGGAGCAGCCAGTCTGCAGTGCTGGATGTCGGCTGATTAAAAACCAGCTGAGATTACTCAGAAGGTGAGGGCACCACATCATTGCACTGATTTGGGGCAGAGAAAATTCTGATCAGTAAGAGAGGTCTTGTCCCACGTTCTGTGAAACTCCCTCGAGAGCCTTGTGTGGGACATTTTTATTAAAGGTCATCAGCACGTCACCATTTGCACCTAAGCCAGTACATCCATTATCACCAGGTGCAGTTCTTTCAATTCCTTAATGTGAAGTCTGAAGGGTTTCTATAATCTTTAGCAAGATCCTAATTTCAGAAGAAACACTGTTTTTTAGCTGAGTGATGATTATAGCTGCACAAGAAATAATTGACGATTAATTGTATTATTTTTTTAACCATTCTGGTATTCAGAAACTATCAAACCAGCAAGAAAGAGCACCACACTCAATCCAAACTGTCATTTATCCATTCCTGTTTACTAACATTTTCCAGAATTTCACTAAGTTTTGTCTGGTGAAACCCTGCTCCATTGCCCTAATTCCATAATCTCACCTACGCCATTAACTATTAGAAACTAACTAGCAGTAGTAAAGCCAGTGAAAACCGACGTAAATAGGTTTCTTTCTCCTTCTGGTAGCAAAGAAGGAGCTTGGTGTGAAAATTCCATATAAATACAGGTTGCTTTTCCCATCAAAAAGCCGGAAACAATTCATGGAGATGAATTGGGGTCCACTCTGGGGCTGTATTATGACACATTTAGTCATGGAAAATTTACCATGTGCCAGCTTGGAGCTCGGAACTGTGGGATGAGGTTTGCTGCTGGGTCAGAAAGGAAGAAACTTCCCCTTCTGCTCCAGACTGTTGGAACTGCTCTAAGTATCCCAAATGGTTGCACCCAGCTCATAAACAGCAGTTTATCTGGTGGAGCTGAATTGAAATCTGCAGCCTTGTCTCTGGCAATAGTTGGTAGATAAGCTTTCTTTCATTTCCGAGGTGTTAGGCTCAGCATTAGTAAATTCACAGATAACTTTTTTCCTCCAACTGAATATGCAGAATGTGACTTAGAACTGCCTTAAACACTCCCCAAAGAAAGAAGATGACAGTAGAGGAGAATTTATTTCAAAGCAAAATTCTACTGCTTGCAAGAGAAAATGAATAAAGTTGGGAATTCATAGCAGAGAAGCCTTAAGACTCCTTAGCTTAAAATTATTCCTCTTTACCATTATAGTCTGATCTCTGAAGAACAGCAAAATTACCTGAAAAAATAAATAATTTATTTCCTTTACTCTAGATAGGAATTCTTTCTGCATGAAAATTTTCTTCTGGAGTGCAGCTTGTAAGGCACTAAGAGTGAAGGATTTGGTCTTTTGCCTAATACAGAATGGTTCTTTTTGGTTTTCCTGGCTATGCTTCCCAGTTCTGGCAAAGAGAAGCTCTTACACAGCAATAAATGATGGGTTTGATCCCGGGTTAATGATCTGGATTTGTACCACAATTTCTTGCTTCTAGGTTTTCTGGGGGGGTTTTTTGTGTTTGTTTTTTTGTGGGTTTGTTTTTTTTTTTTTTTTTTTGCACATGCCAGTGTTAGGTCCAGGCCATTCTGCAAAATGTTCTGGGCATGAATATAAACCTCCAAATGAAGTGAGAGAATCGTGTTAATAGTGCCTCTGCAGGTTTCTGGAGAGCGAGAGCTGATTTTATCCTCTACAGAGAGGGCAAACAGAGGCACAAGTGGCTTCTCTGAGATGAGTGTGCTATATCACAGCCCCTGAAAATGTGCATCCATGGCCTTGATGGTGAAAACAAGAGTGGTTATTTCCACAAGTTTCTGCACCAGGAAAGAAATATCCTAAAGAGCACCAGAAAAACTGTTAACACGTATCCCGGTTTTATTTTAATGGAATCAGGTCACAACTGGAACCCATAGGGCACAGTATGCAACAGCTGAATTTTTCAGGGATAGGAGCAGAATAACGAGAATTAGAATTTTGTGCAGTTTTGTATTCTTCTGCTGCCTCCCTGCCAGCACGGATGGGTGACTGGTATTGCCTCTGGTCCTCCTGGAACTTGGGCCTGTCAGAAAAACACAAATCACAATGTAATATAATCAGCTCATGAAAAAGTTCAGGCTGAGATTTGTTTCTCATTTGTCACGTGAAAAACAAGAAACCTTTTATTCAGGAAGCTAGAGAGTATTTGACATTAATCTTGTTGATATGCAGGGAGAATAAATGAGGAATTTTTGTTGTTCGTGTGTTCATGCAGCATATTAATGATTTTGGTAACAGCATAAGGACATTTGGATACTGTCTAAAATTAAATTGTTAGGGTCTTGAGACTGCTTTTGCCTGCCATGGCTCTAGTAAATTTATACAATCGATTGTTTTATGATTGTTAGAAGTGTGAAGAACAAGATCAAGTGTGGTTCAGACAACAATAAAAAAATATTATTCTCTTTAAGTTTTATTACATTGGTTGAGTTAATTAATTGACAGATGAACTCACCTGTTTTCTCTTTAGTTTTTATCAGCAAGTCACTTCATCTCCTGTGGTATTTTTGTGTCCTATGCGTGCAATAGTTGTTTAATGGCATTAATTTTAAAAATAAAATAATTCAGCATACAAATAAGATGTGACAGAGGGGAAAATCGCAAGAAGCCAATTTTCTTTTTTAAAAAGACATGTTTTTGTTTAGATTAACAGTCCTCCCACGGAGGTTGAAAAATGCAGGACGGACTAAATTTAACTTCGCTACTGTCACCGAAGATAACGATGTGTCCACCTTCTGACACAACAAACTAAATGACACTCGCTGCACTTACATTCGCCAGCACTCAGGTCTCAGGGGAAGGGCTATCCACGAGTGATGGTGGCTGGGGAAACAAATCTGTTCCCCTCTCCTCGCAAAGACACGTTGCTGGGAGAGGCTTACGGGCTGCAGCAGGGTTGCAGAGCACAGAGCCATCCCCTGGGCTGTTAGGGGTGGCTTGGAGGGGCTGAGTGCGGTCTGTCAGATACTCACGATTCACAACTGCCTACAGCTGAGTGAGTGACGGCAGTTGTTACAGTGCAACACCCTCCTGTGTGTTGCATTGTGCTCTGTGTTATTTATTTTCGTATTGTATTTTATGTTATTTTCGTTATAACGGTTTGTTCCGCAACCCCTGTTCTCCTGAAGAAATTTTATATTCCAAGGTTTGTCCCTGCCCCTCTTCCCTGTCAATCCTCCCATATTCCTCCCAGTCCCCTCCTACAGGCCCTGCCTGTCATTCGATTGCTCCGCCCGGCTTCTAGAGAGTTCGGGTAAGGACATCGAGTGATAGGGCAGGAGCAGAGGAAGTTCCTCCCTTTTTGTTCTCATTGGTTTCTTTACATGTCCCTCCAACCCTGTTCCACTCCCACCTTGTTCCTCACTGGGTGTTGGTTTGTCTCCTCCCTTAGTCCCTCCCCTGCATTTAAGCCCGGAGCTCCTTGCCCTGGGCGCTCCGCTGGAGCAGCTCCCGTGAGGTTTGGGCATTCCCAAGTGGGACTGAATAAACACCTTGGACTTTGCCCTCCAGCTGAGTCCGACTCCTTCCTCTGCTGTCGGCACGGTCTCTCCCGTGACAAGGAGAAAGTTCCCTTAGCAGTTCCTCTGGTTCCCAGGATCCAGAGGAGTGTTCCCTGTCTGATCGCAGCGTCACCTAGCTCGGGTGGATGGAGCCGCTGCTCTGTGAGGGACACAGTGTAGAAACTGCACCACTGGAATCTGAGAGAGGAAAATCTGCTCTCTCATCTATTAAAAGTCAGTGGTTTTTGTTGACAGACTTGTGTGCACAGGAGAATCAGGCTTGTGGTTTTTCATGGTAACGTTTCTTCTTGGTTTACCAAAAAAAAAAAAAAAAAAAAAAAATCAGGATAACCCACTCTTTCTCCAGTTGGTTGGTTTAAAAAAGCCCATCCTCATTTCTGCAGTTAGGAAATAAAATGCGTATTCAGGTGTTCAGCTAGAGAAAGGCAGACCTGGAGCTGGGCAGAATGTTTCCAAAGAGAACAAAGAAATACCTGATGTGCGTTACACACCACGGTTAAGACATTTGGGTGCTGTTGCAGCAAAACAAAACCAAACCTCTGGGCAGCTGATGTAAATCTTGGGCAGAGCCTGACCTGACACCCTGCAAGCACCAGACAAAACCTGTGTCCTGTTGTCATCTGCAGGGATTTGGTGAATCCAAAATTTGTGAATACAAAAATGTGATTGATTCCTTTGCAGCCACGGCACAAAGATTACAGCTTTTGAACCTGAAGGCCTGAAACCATGCAGGAGTGAATGAAATGCTCATTTTGGTACTGCTGATTCTGGACTAACACTTCCAGCAACCGTGAGTAGAAAATTAGGAGTTTATTTAAGATAATGAGCCTTACAGCACTTTCATCATGTAAATGCAACAACCACAGACACACTCAAATCAAGATGATTAAATTTTATTTCATTAACTTGTTAAATTCTTTTAATGGCATTAAAGGCAGTAGATGCCTTTTTTTTTTTTTTTTTTTTTTTTTTTTTTTTTTTTTTTTTTTTAACTCTCTCTGAAGGACAATAGTAACAACAATCAGTGACTTCACAGGTCTTCAGTTTCTGTTCTGCTCTTGAGCATTTTCAAGAAATTGGAAAAGCAGATCTGGTAGAAAAAGCAAACTACCTCTGGAGGAGTATTTCCTCTCCTGGACACAGTTATGCACAATGATGGCTGATGTTTATACCATACCTGCAGTGGGAATCCTGTAGTTTCTGACCCCATTTTCAGTTCAGCTTTATGCTCAGGTCTCTCGGATGGGCTGCTAAAGGGAGCCAGAAGAGGCACATCAGCCTCTGATGGTACCTCACACAAAACCTTCCGCACAAAAAGCACTGAGCAGTTGTTCAAGATGCTTGAACACAGCACTCCCCATTTTTTTAGTCATAAGGTTTCAGAGACATGCTTAAAATAGCCTATATTTAGTACAATTAATTTTTACGCCTTAAATGGGAACAAAGTTGCTTCAACATGTAAGATGAAGTTCTTTGTTGTGCACTGTAAAATTGTTACAATGCCTTAGAGAGTGGAATGAGGTGCCCGAAAGTTTAGTTCCAGACGCCTCTCTCCCACCGTGGGAAGTGGAGGATGCCTCAGAAGTAAAACACGTAAAGCTGTCTCAGAAGGGGATCCACATTAGATTATTAAAAATGCTGAGCTGGGCAGAGAACACTGAGGACAAGAGGATGCTCCCAAAATCTCTGACTTATCAAAAAAGTGCAAGTTATTAACTCAGAAAAAAATTTAATTTGACTCCTAGAAATCCAAGTCCTGTTCAAGGTTAACTTCACATGGCACAGATAAAGTTCTCTCTGAGTATTAAAGGCCCTTGAGTGCCACCAAGTAGAGAAAAAGATTAATATGTTCTGCTCAGTTCCCACCTGTTCTTCCATAGATCAATCTGTCATTGCTTCCTCTGATTTTACTGCAACAAAACATAACTTTAGACTTGAATATAAATCTGACTTGCAGAGTTTACCCATTGAAACATAAGATATGAGAGTAGAAAAGAAAAAGCCGTATAAGAGAGTGCCTTCTTTACTGAAGCAAATCCTTTCTCGCTCCTCGGAGAGCAGGATAGTGTAATGTGAACAGATTGCACTTCTCACAGTCTGGAAGAACAGTTTATTCCATATTCTGACAGCATTTATTTGGATCTTGATGAAATGGCTCATAAGAAGTATGGGCAAAACATTGTATTTGCCATGAATTACCCTCCTTGGAAATCTGTAACATAGAATAGTATCAGTCAGTTGCTGTCTTACGAAGAATGTTTCTGTCATTAGATTCTTATTTCAAAAACTGGATGATAAGGGTGGTTTTCCCAGAAAACCCAGTGCCACAGCCCCTGGCAAAAAACCTCATCCAACAACACTGGAAAAATCTGTAACTGGTGGGAACAGTCTGGTTGGGGATAAAAGCAAAATCACCTGCAGGAACATCAACTATTGCAGGTTGGAAAGGACCTCTGAACATCATCTGTTCTACTCTCTTAAAAATAAGGCTTAGTTTGGTGAGGTTGCTCAGCATTTTCTGCTTTTGAGTGATGCATATCTCCCGTAATGAGTATTTCACAGTCTCTCTGGGCCCTTGCTCCAATATTTGACCACCTTCAGCATGAAGAAACTTTTGTTTAGCTTTAATAACACCTTTCTTTTTTTTTTTTTCCAACTTATTTCCATGGCCCATGAGTCTTGTTGGAAATCTCTGAGAAATGTCTGGCTCCTTCCCTGTGAAAAACTCACTAGCGATCCCTCATGAGAAAAGTTTGGTAAGGCACTAAGTGTCCGAAACTGGGCAAAGTTGTGGCCCAATAAATGCCAGGTAAAAGAGAATAATCCTGAGCTGCTGGCTGTGCTTTTTGCAAATGCAGCAGAGAATGAAGCTGGTGAGCGTCAGGTCTGAATTTTGCTCTTAGTTTATTTTTAGAGTAATTTCTTTATCTATTTAAGGAATCCCAGAAATTAAGTATCATTTCATTGCTTTTTATATGCGATAGTAAAATTAGTTCTTCACAGAGCTCACTGAGAGCACAGCTAAAATAAGAGTTGCTTACAGAGATATCCTGATTATCTACCTGGGAATATTCCATTGAGGCTCTCTGGAGCTATATAGGTAAAATTTATCATGTTCATTTATTTATATCACAAATGACAGAATGACATTATAGAGACCAGGGCAGGATGACAGATACTTTGTATCTTTTAATTCAAAATTTCTGAGTCCAACAGTCCTTACGGCATTGTAGTGCCCTCAAATTTGCCTTGGGAGACTGAGTCAAAAGCAATCCATACTTCTCACTGTCTGTGAGTGCTGGCAGGCTGGCAGCTCCCAGAAGCTCAGATGACCCAGACCATCACAAATTTTTATCTTAGTTCCCAGCTTTCACCATTAACCTCTTTACCTGAGGATCTCCAAATCAGGAACTTGTAAATTTTTGATACGGAGATATCAATTTCTGATGTTCAAAGTAGTGGAAAGGGATTATTTTAACAGTATTACAAACTGAGTCCTTTCACATTGCTTTCTGCTGCCTCAAATACCAGTGTTCCCTCCATGAATAAAGCCGAGTGTAAATAAGAGACCTGTCCATGCAGAGGCTGAAACACGTTGTAATGAGATGGCAGCACATTCCAGATAGCAAATGTTTGTAATAAACAACCCCTGGCTCTATTTATCACTGCTCTGGGATATCTGGACACAGACACGGGTCTTGAAATGGGGCCATAAAAGTGAAGGCAAAGCACATTCAGAAAGCCTTTTTCTGATAAGCCCAATCTCACCGAGGTTTTTGCATGAGCAAAGTGAATGTGTTTGATTGAATGGTCCCAAACTGTAGATAGGGAAGCTCAGCAAGTGACTATCAGAACTCTGGGGGCAAAAAAAAATCAAGTTATGTTAGAAAAGGAGTCAGTGAGGGATGTTTGGCAATAAAACAGGTATGCAGGGCTATATATATGAATATATATATATATATATTTTTTTTTTTTTTTTTTAAACCAGTATAATCCTGAATATATGTAGGTGAATCCAGTCTTACAGCTCTGAAAACTCACACAGTTATGTCAGCACCACTTAGAACTGCAGATTCTTCGTACTAAAGTTCCAGTAAGGAAAATATCCACAATCAGGCTTCCTGAAAGATGCAGGCAATCCGGGCAAGGATGTCAGTGCATTATTCCATAATCACAAGTTGATTTCATCAAGTGATTTAATAAACTGTGCATGAGATTCAATTCTTAATGGACCTAATTCAATCAGGTGACGTTTCTGGCTTGAAAGGTGATGCATCTTGAGTGGAGTGAGGTGCTGGATGCTGTGGAAACTTCATTTTACACTGGAGAAGTGGCTGTGTAGCTGAATGCTGTGTAAAATTCAAGAAATGGCATCTCCATCTCAAGTTTAATGTCATTTAAAGCATACTCCACTCCATGGACTTTTTTTGCTGCACTTCAGTATGAAATCACACATATTTACAGTATGTATGCTGATTCTCCCCCCCCCTCTTAATTTTGTCATTGACACATTTTCACACCAACGAGATAATATTCTAATGGAATAGAAAAATCATACTGTCAAAGAGCTGTTGGATTTGGGTGTCCAAACACACACAATCTGCTTTAATAGCAAAAAAAAATGAGTGCATTTGGATTGGAGATGAGTGGGCTGAATGTGGAGAATTCTCATGGCTGACAACCACCTTACATTTTTAGGAATTTGCCTTTTTTTTCTGCTAACTTATTAGAGAAAATTGAGAAAATGTCATTGTAGATAATCAACAAAATGTAATAAAGTTAAAAACCTGAGTGACAGATCAATCAAGTTCAGTCTGAAATATCATCCTCAATCTCCCTGGGATTCTTCCCAAGGTTCATGAATCAGAAGGGTGAGACAGGCTGTGGGTCAAAGACAGGAACACACCTTGGCACATGGGGAGAAAAGAGACACACCCATAAATTTTACAGTAATATGAGCCAAAGATGGGCTGCTGCATTTCGGCTTCACTCTGAGGCTGGTGCAGTGAAATTGCAACAGGTGCAATATGGCAAGAAAGAGCTGGGCCTCCTAAGCCAGCAAGTGGAAAAGTGTGTTTTTCCTGTTAGCACTGGGATATCTTCACAAAATGCCAGTCTGAAAAATATCTCTCTTGTTTGTTTCATTTGACTTACTGATCATTCTCAGAAAAGGTAGAGGCAATAAGGCTTGAAGAAGCTGTGCTTCTAGTGCCATTCATCCAAGGTCTGTGTGCTCCCTGTTATCCCCAAGTCCTGCTGGCACTGACTCTCTTCCCCCAGACTAATCAGCGCAATGAGGAATATATCCCTGCCCTGATTCTGTCGTTTGCCGTAAGTGGAACCACAATCCAGCTGAGCAGTTTTTCCCAAGGGATCATAAAAGGCAACAACCTGAAAAAGAAAATGCAACCCCAAGGATTTTTCTCCTGTAGTTCAGGGTAACTCTTTGTACCATAAAACAAAATATTACTGGAATACCACCAAAAGAATGAATCTCCATCTGCTGTATAAACAAAGAAATGTAATTTCTATGTTATTGCACGTGCTCTGTCTCGTATTTCTCATTTCTCCAAGTTTAGGTAAGATGAAAGTTCTAACCTCTGCTACAACTAATACATTAAGCACAGAAAGCTCCACCATAAATTACCTTTTCTTTACCTTTCTCTGCCATTGTACGGATAATAAATTGTCTTCCTAATGTAACCAGTTTTATTACAGTCTTGAACTTAGCAGAAGACAGATAATCACCTTTGCACCATTAGACTTGATTAAGTTAAGCTCAGAAATTGGACCTGGAAAGCACTGAACTGTACATTTCTCAGGCCAAGTTTACACGCACACGAGTATTTTTCAATACTAATGACTCGAAGGGGTTTTGTTTTTACAGTTATGCAAATAGTTTTCCTGGTTGTTTTCTACAGAAAATTAATGTCAAGGACATATTTAACAGCACATAAGATGACATAATACAGAGCAACAAAAGCAACCAACCATGCAGGCAGAGTTCTGTTCTTCAAATCAAACCTAAAATGGTCTTTTAGACCTGTGTGTATTAAGTGCTATTCATACATAGTAGGGTACAATAATATTAATTCCATTAATTCAATTTAATCATTCTAGTATGAAATATATTTTTTATGAGTGAAGAACTGTTTTTTTGTTTGTTTTTTTTTTAATTAACGAACCTCTGATTTTCAGTTTACGCTGTACTAAACTCTGTTTCTGAGCTTGTATGTAAGTAACAATGAAGTGAAATGTTTTGATATTTTGGATCCAAATTCAGTACACTACACTGCATATTGAAGGATACCATATTAGAGAAAATTTTCTCACTGCCTGTATGTCTTAAAATGGAAACTCCCTTTATTTTCAACTCTCTTTTACTCTCTTTCATGCTTTAACTTTCCATTTAATACATATGTATAATTTTTTAGGCTTTATAATAATGAACGTTATTACAAAAAGATGAATTTTCTTCTTGCCTTATATCCTAACGAGTCTCAGATTGTTACGTGTGTACACAGATACATATATTAACAATAGGGAAGCAAATGAGTTGTCAATGAGGTGAGAAATACCTAGTAAGTACTTTCTGGTCTCTGTATGAATTCTCTTTACAATGCAGTTCCATGCTTTGTTGGCAGTTAATGCTGTTAACCAAACTAAAAGAACTTCACAGCCAATTAAAAAGAATTTTCTTTGAATTTCTTCTCTTTATATGAAGGAATAAGCAAGTGAGAAGGTTCTTGGCTACTAATTTTCCAGTAGACTTGTTAAACTGTGCGAATGCAAACTGAAAACTCCATATTTTGCCTCAACAATCGTAGGGTGTAAGGTGAAGAAAATTTGGCAGAGGAATAAGACTGAGACATCCTTTTTTTTTTTTTTTTTTTTTTAATGATTCATCTTTCACACATTTTGCTTGAAAGAGCAGCTCTGAATAATTCTCCTTTGGAATTAAGTGGCCTTCCAAAGCCAAAAAACGTGAGAGACTTGGACTGAAAACATGCCCACCACCAAGGCTGGATTGAGAGTGTTCAGGACTAGAAAAGCTGCGTGAAAATGTGTGTTTCCTTTTTTTTTTTTTTTTCTCCCAAGTGCTTCCCCGAAATGGAGCAACTTAATTTGGTTGCTCTGCAGGATTATTTGATTGTGAGGATGCTTAGACATTGATTCATCAAACCCAAATTGCTTACAAGGAAAGGTCACAGGTGCCTACCAGTTCATAAGATAACTATTAGCCCTGATTTAGGGTTGAAATTGCTATGGATTTCTCACATTTTCAACAACCTGTGCCTTTCCAGGAACTTACCAAAAAATAACGAAACCACGACTCAGGCAAATCACATTCATTATCATCTGTGTTTGCCCAGAATATTAAGGCTTGAATGCAAACACTTGTACTTGTAAAATATTTCCTATACTCTCGAACACTGTCAGGTGAGTTATGCATTGTTTCTCCATCACGTTTGTGGGGCCAAAAAGGCCATTTTCCTTACCTGCTGCTCTGAACCTCAGATGGCAGATGAGTGGGGCATGCTGAACTCCCACACATCCAAATTTTTGAAGGTGTTCCTCTTCCTCGGCGTGTGCATCCCAGTGTTTAGAACAATATAAACCCCATGTGTGCAAACAAGTTCATTAAAATTGCAAGAGCCTGTAGCACATTTGTAACAGCTTGCCCAAAGGTTAACATTTATAGTTTTGCACTGCCAACATCCTCGCTTTTATGGGGCACATTTGTATGCTAAATTGCCTATTATGTTAAGCTGTAAGTTCCCATTTAGCAGCATCAGGAATAAGATTTGACTGTAAGTGTTTAGATTTTATTAGTGCTGTGCTAGTCTCCTTAACAGCTCAAACTTCCCACAGCCTGAAAATTTGCTGCAACCTCTGGAGAGGTTCTTGGGTATGAGATGTCTTTGAGAACAGCTGAGGACAGGGAGCATGGGAAGAAATGTGAGGCCTTGCTCACCGATGGGAAAAAGGTGCCTTGCTGTGTCTCACCTTTACACGAGTCCTAAATGTCATGTTCAAGCAATGATTGCATCTAAAACAATCTCAGTAACATCTCCTTTTTCCAGTTAACCAGACCAGAAAGGTCAGCTGAAAATATTCCAGGGGGAAGGGTGCTTTATTGGTAGGTAAATATGTCCAGTGGCTTTGTTTTTGCTGTAGGTTACTTCCCAATGCATGAGCTAACAGAGTGACTGTGATATACCAGCCCTGTAAACCGAAATGGCAAATTTCAGCTGGATATGCAGTTCTCAGAGGTAACAGAAATGTATTTGCTAATGAAACTGTGTTTCACTCAGACTTCCCTTGCTGCCAGGGATTTCTCAGGAGATCCTGGGACTGAGGGACTCAAAAATGTCACAAAAGCCTTTCAAATCCAGGTCACCAGATTGGAAGAGCAGGGACCTGATTTCAGGCAGCATTTTAAAAGTCTCCATGAATATCTTCTCACCTTATCAGTGACTGTAGTCTGACAGTGGTGACTGACTATGGAAAGTAACTTGACAAAAATAACAGAAGCTCAAGTCTTTAGCCCAGGCTTTCTCTGTAAATTAAATCAGAAGGAAAAAAAAAAAAAAAAAGGTGAGAGGGTTTTGTTTGGTTTTGTTTTGTTTTTTTATGCTATTGTCAAAAATGAGAATATCAGCACACAAATGTGCTGCTCTGCTCCTAAGCTTTTCCTACCATGCTGGAAAAGAGCGTTCAAAGCAGATGTACTGATGTCCTTCACAGGCTGACCAAGCCAAGTCTGCAGATTTATTTTACATGGCGGGTGCAAGGGTGATGATGCTCTGTGTTTGCGAATTGTCACAGAGCTCACAAGCTCTTGAAAAATATTATCACTGGAATTATTAGAACAAGCTCTTAAAAAATATTATTGCTGGAATTATTAGAACTAGCTATTCATCCCAACCACAAAGGGAAAACACAGAAATGGAGATTCAGGTCAGCCATACCGAAAAATAAATATTTTCCATAATTCACAAATAATCTTTTTATGTAAGAGGATGTTCTTAGAGACAAGCAAGAATGATAAAAGTAATGTAAATGCAAAATCTTCCAGCTGAGGAGGGCTGCCTCAGTCACTGATTAAACAGGATTGCAGAGTTGTGTGTTCTGCAGAACTCAACATTTTTCAGGGGTTGTTTCAGCTGGAGTGAGGAAGGTGCTTTTTTTTGTGTAAAATACAATATCATTTCCAGAAGACAGAGGTCCCACATGAAAGGCCCAGGGTCTCTGTAGGAATCTGTCTGCTGAACACACTGACTTTGTTGTCAGTAAAGGCTGCAACCTCCAGCAAATGCAGACAGTGCTTTACCTATTAAGACGATCCGTAGGGGAGAGACTCAAGGAAAGTAGCTCAGAAAGTTGGAGGTTTATTTTATTTATTTTTAAATGACCTATTTAAAGTTACATTTTTCAAATAATTTAAGGAGAAGACTTAGTTAATGCTACTTAATCAAAGTTCCCAGCAAATAACTTAAAGGTGACAGGTCAGCAAAGACATTCTTACTTAAAGACAGTATTTTAAGATTTAAAATGCTAAGAGTCTTACCATGTCTAATCTGCTAAAAATTATAATAAAGCATAAGAGAAGTTCAAGCCTTATTTATTTCAAGATCAGATTTATTATTTTTTCAAGACCTTGCAGGCAGAGAAACAGACAAGAATTAACAGAGCAACAATTTTTTTGAAAGCAGACATCCTGTATACAATGGTGGATGGATGATGATTGATCCCTTCTGTTATCCAAAATATTTGGGATTTCTGGTCAATTATTCTCTATGGCCTAAATGAGTTTTTGTGTTTTAGTTACTTGAAATTATTTTCTGTGGGATTTTGTTTTCTTTATACAGACATGGTGTGACATCTGTAAATACACTGCAGTACTGTGCTATTTCCAAGATCCTCTTGGTTGTAAAGTTATTTTTTTTAAAATGGCTGTTGCTGCAGTTTGAAATGAAAATGGTGACCTTAACAAGCACTATCATTATTATGCCTTCAAGGGACTTATCCACTCTCTTTCACTCTGATATTCAGTGCCTGACTAGCTTGGAGTTCTGGGTCTATTATTTTGCTGAAGTCACTTAAAAAAAAAAAAAAAAAAAAAAGGGAAAAAAAAAAAAAGAACCCTGCATTGTCCTCTGTTGCTTTCTTTGGGTACATTTCATATTAGAATATTGCACAGCAGGATTCTGATTCCAAGTTAGTAATTGGAATAGCATTCTAATTAGAATCACATACCTAGAACTTCACTTTTCAGAGTTGCATGGTGAATAAGTAACTGAAGAACAAACCCAAGTGATTTTCTACTTTTTGTTAGGCTAAGAGGGTAGCGTGGAGCATCCAGTGAAGGCATCACAGACTGCTGGAAGGAGAGAGTTCACTGCTATAACGTGGTGGGAAAAAAAAAAAAAAAAAACCCTCCACCAGCTAATGAAATGGAGCAAACCACAAGCTCAAAATGCTAAAGACTTCACATAAGCACTGATCTATTACTAGCCTAAAACCAAAACATAACTCACCCTTGCAGCCAGAGCTGTGAGAGTGACAGGGCCTGAACACCCTTTTATATAGGAGCACTCCTGGAATTTCAACCAGCTCAGTAAGGGAGGAGCAGGGTTCTGATGGAGGGGTGATTGCACCACTGTGCATTCTCCAAATCAGTGCTACCCCAGCAAAAAATAATCCAGGACACATTTGAGATCCACTTGAAGATTTGTGAGGCAAATGTGTCAAGCATATTAAGAACAAAGCAGCAAATCCAGTCAGTTCTTAAATACCAAATGATGTGGTTTAGTTTAGAATGAAGCAATCAGTGCTTGGAAAATACCTTTAATAGCATTGTCTCTCCCTCTGGAAATTACCTATTCAGTGCAGCAAATTTCTGTTTGGTTATTTCTGCAGGTAAACATTGTATTTATTACAGTCAGAAAGCAACAGAAATTTAGATGGCTGAGCCTACACAAGCTCCTGTAGCATTTTCTTACTCCTCTACATTTCTAATAGACATGAATTATATATGGAGACAGCCATGCTTTGTTTAAACTGCTGCACTAAGTACCCTGTGACAGCAGTAAATCAATGGTTTGCTTTCTCATACGTCTGAATGAATGTAATAACTGGAATAAACAATTAATCTGATGGATACACAGGAACTCTCTGTAGCTAAGCCGAAGTAGAAGAATAATACTGTTCCATTGTTCATCCATTTGTCATTTGTTGATGGTCACACTTTATTGACTTCATGTATTATTTGTCTAATTATTTGATTCTCAAAGTTATTTTGAATAATTTATTCAGTCTGCGCTTAAACTGGTCTGAATTTTTTTTTTTTTTTTTTTTTTTTTTTTTTGCTTGATCTCAAACTAATAAGCCAATTATGACCAGCTTTAGAAGTTATTAACCAGATTCCAGTTTCTATTTTTGCTACCTAATTAAATCTAATGCTCCTGGTACTACACTGACACATTGGGCACTTAATCTGTAAATGCATTTTTTTTATGGTAGTATTTGTATAATAGACTGCACACACATGTAGATGAGATAATGGAAAATATATATATATACTTATGTATTTATGTATATTTGTATATATATGTAATTGGATGTATTTATGTGTATTTGTATATATGTATATTTACTTATTTTTTATCAATGGTTACTTGCTATTTAACTTCAAAGACCACAATGAGCTCCAGTTGGGCTCTTAAGGCTGTTTGGATGCATCAGGAGACAATATGGGAGTGAAATTGTTCAGAGGAGCTTTCATTAAGCTTCTGCTACCTGGTGCCCTGGAGGTGCCGTGGACATTTTAATTAAATTAAGGGAGGAAACAAGGGTAGATGTACAATGCGACATTCCCTGGACAAGCAGGAAACATTGGATAAAAACTTTGCTGAGCTTGCTCCATTTTCCCCCTGATTTTCCATTTTCTCCTGATTTTAGGAATGGAGGAATTCAAACCACTTACATCAGAGAAATAAATGTTGCATGAAATGTTCCTGCTCGGGTTTGTCTGTCTTTAGTAGGTGGAATCAAGGAACATTATCTCTTTATAGAATTGTTACCCACCATGCTTGCTGAAGTTCCTGGGTTTTTTTTTTTCATTAAATGCAGACATATTTCACTTAAAGAAGAAGTTCCTGGAACATTTCTGATTGGGATCGGCCTTGCATATACATGGACTTGACTGTTACTTGCTCAGAGACTAAACAGGGTCAGTAAATAACTTTGTCCCAGACAAACTAATAGTTTTCCATGGATAAAGGGCTGGAACAAGGAAGCAAGACCAGGACTTTACATGTAGGGAGAGGAAATGAAGTATTTCCCCCCACCCCTACAAAGCTTTATCTCATTTTTACATTGAGAATATCAATCTGTAGTCACATAGCTGAGATCACAGGAGACATTCCTGGTTTCTTTGTGAGGCTGACAGGGACCAAATCTGTTTGGGACAGGACAAGTCAAAAACACGAGCTTTCCTCTGGGAGGCAAGAGTCTTAATGGACAGAGCTGCTGTGAAAAATATGTCTTTGTTTCCTGCCAACCCTGTGAAAGGATACTGAAGAGTTTCTGTGTAGCCAGTGGTATTGATGTTTAAATTATCAAAAATATGGCTTCGAACATCTTCGTCTCAAGGCCTGGATAATTTCTTCTTCAGAAACAAAACCAAGTCATTGTAAAGCTGCTGAAAAAGGGAAAAGGAGCTCCCGTGGATGCACTAACATGCTTAAAAATACTTATTAAATATATATATATATATATATCCCAGAGCCATTGCAATGTTACACATTTTATTCTTTTAATCCAGAAAGGGGTTTATGTTTGGGGAGGATGGAACAAGACATGCTATAAATTCCTTTTGCTAGGAAAAAATAGCATTATTAGGTTCATTGTTCCCTCAATAATAGTTCTGAATAACCATACAGAATTCTGTATTGATGAAGAAGCACCAATAGTTGTTTCAGTGGTTGTTTCCCTCTTTTAAACTGCTGTGAGAGGTAGAAGAATTATAAAAGAAAGGCCTCATAAGACCAGGGCTGCTCCATTAAATCAATAGTTGGCCTGTCATCTCTTCTAAGTGTAGTTAAACAATTTGCAAGTTCCTATGCGAAAACAATCTTGGTATGAAAGGCTCATTAACAGAAGCACCTATTCTGGGGTTGAAAAATAAGTGCATCTGTGTAAACAGTAAGATCTGTTCCATGAGAACCCGTAAAGGAAACATGTAAATCACACGAATCTTAGCACAGACATACAAATCACCTTCTGACCAAAAAAATGAAGCAGTAAGAAAGCTACCAGCCAACGGGTGTTGCACACGAGTTGTGTGAAAACTGTGTAAAAGAAGCGATGTGAATAAAGAGTTGTCTTTCCCTTCACGAAGATACTGGAGCCTCAGGTAACTTATCACAATATCCGATGGCCCGAGGCGGTCGGGGAGGCCGCGGCCGAAAAGGAGGCGAGCCCGGCCGAGATGGGACCGAGAGACGGAACACACAGAGCGGGAACGAACAGCCCGAAGAGAAAGGAAACTCAAGGCGAATGCACAAAGTAGTGAAAGGCTCCGGCTGCAGCCACAGCCGGCACGAAACACACAAAGACCAGAACCGGGCGGCGGAGCGGGACCGAGCGGGCAGAGCGCGGCGATAGGAACCAACCGAGAAACAAACAAACAGAGAAACAAACACAGACACAAACACAGCTCCCGGGAAGGTGCCGCCCAGGGGGGAGGGAGCACGGACCGAAAATTGCATCGCGGGCACTGAGGCGGGGGGAGACGGCGGAAGATGCGCGTAACGCGCGAAACGGGCGGACGTCCAGAGTGAGTTTAAAATAGGGGCAAAATACGGGAAATCGCGAGTTTCAGCCGACGAAAAAGCAACGATACGTGTGTGGGCGCTTATATTGCTCAAACGGTAAAGAACGATATAGCGAACTTTATTGCTACGGTGTAGAAAACCTAACGTGAGAGCAGATGTATAAAATGCCTTTTCTGTCGAAAGTTGGGACGAGTTGGGGAAGTTTTTGTGGGCAGTGGCCATAGGGGAAGATATGCTAGCCACAAAATCGTTACCTACGTGGTATTATATTACAAATTCGTTTAAAAAATTATAATCTGCTGAAGGGACCGCAGCCGCTGCGGCACCCGCCGGCTCCAGAGACCTCTCGGTCAGTATCTGCTCAGTCTGCAGTTTCTGTTCCCTCTACCCACGGACGATGGAAGAGATACCTTTTCATGTTGAAAAGCCTATTAAAAAAAGCTATATCCACTTCGAGACTGCTTTCAGTCTAAGCCATGTGAAGACACTGCCCGCAAAACAAAACAAAACAAAACCCCCAAACGGGGTACGGAATGCGTGTGCATGCGCCTCTGGAAAATGGTTCCGGCGGGACACGGCGGCCCCGGGCGGGACACAGCGTCCTCAGGGCGGCCGCTCCCGCTCCGCCGAAAGCCGCGCTGGCCGAGGTAACCGCGCTGGCCGCGGCGGCTCTGCGGGATGAGTTTTATCCTCCAGAAAGCCCCGAGCCCCGGGCAGCGGTCGGTCCTTAGCTCCAGGCGGAACGCGCGGGCTGTGCGGACGGCAGGGAGCGGAGCACATTTCCTGCGCCCGGCTCCTCCCCACAGCTGAGGGCTCCAATGCCGCTCCCTCACGGTCCCTGCGCGGGCTTTTCAACAGCGCCGCGGCTCTGCCGGGCCGGGGCTGGGAGCCGCCAGCGCTTTGGGCCTTTTGAACCTTTTCTCTGTTTGTTCTCCCCGCTTTCCCTACATGCGGCCTTCAGAGGGGGTTTTTGTGTCGCTTTTTCCCCTCCGCTTTCCTGCCCAAAGCGGGTGTTGGGGCAGGCGGGGCTGCGGCGGCCCCGGGCGCTGTGCCGGGTCCGCACGGCTCGCACCGCCACCACTGCCCGGTCCATTAACATTCCGGAGTGAAGAATATCATCTTTACGGATGAGATTCTTGATGATCCGTACAGCACGGCGGCGTTTTTATTGTTTGTTTGTTTGTCCTTTCCCCCGCGGCGGCTGCAAGGTGGCAGTGGCTGGAGTTTTCTTTCTCTTCCTACCCCCCCCCCCCCCCCCCCTTTTTTTTTTTTTTTTTTTTAATTGATTCATTAATCAATTAAGATATGCGTGTGTTTTTATCATCAACAGGTTAAAAGAAGCCATCTGTTTATTTGATCAGGCATCAATTGCCTCCGCGAAAATGAGGCCCAGTGAGAAGGGAAATGACTTAATCACCACCCAACCTTGGTAACCAGAACAGGAGCCAAAGTGGGATGCCAGAGCATGGCTGTGTCTGGAGACCTGCAGAGGAAACTTGTCATTATCATGGTATTGCGTTCCTACTAACCTTCTTCAGATGTTCCTTGTTCCAGGCTCCCAAAAAGACATTCAGTGGAGTCAAGGTCAGCATTTCCAGCTGATGGACTTTCTCCCGAGGCTCAACTATTCAGACTTTAAAACAATGGTCATTTGTCTCAATTTCCCCTAGAGGCATTGGACATTATTTTTCTGGTGTTGCAAGAAATGATTTGATTTAATAAGTTTTGTTGATTGTAATAGTTTTTTATATATCTTGACCCTTATTTATTAGATAACTGGTGATAGCTTTTATAAAGATGCAAATTGTTTTAACTTCAGAACATATGAGCTTTTTAAAATTAATTAAAAAGGGAGAGATAGTGTGAAAGTAGAAGAATTATAAAAGAAAGGCCTCATAAAATCAGGCCTGCTCTATTAAATTAATAGATGGCCTGTCATCTTTTCTAAGTGTAGTTAAACAAATTGCAAGTTCCCATGCAAAAGCAATCTTTGTATGAAAGGTTCATTAACACAACAACTTATTCTTGGGTTGAAAAATAAGTGCCTCTGTGTAAACAATGGGATCTGTTCCCATAAAGGGAGAACTCATAAAGGAGGAATGTAAACAACCTG
Organism: Hirundo rustica; assembly: GCF_015227805.2. Taxonomy (NCBI): domain Eukaryota; kingdom Metazoa; phylum Chordata; class Aves; order Passeriformes; family Hirundinidae; genus Hirundo; species Hirundo rustica. The sequence continues at coordinate 88,273,000 of NC_053488.1, forward strand.
AATCTTACCATGTGCACACAAGTCACCCTCTGACCAAAAAATAGAATAGTAAGAAAACTACCAGCTAAGAGGTGTTGCATACGAGGACTGTGAAAACTGTGTAAGTGATATGAATAAAGAATTGGCCTTTCCCATATGAAGAAAATTAAGTCTCAGACAGCTTATTACAATATTAAATTCTCTCACATTCTTTTTCCTCATACTGAATTTGTTCATATTGCTTAGATCATCCTGTCTGCTTTTCTGTTCCCCCACCCCCTCTGTATCTTCTCTAAACCAAGAAATCTGTGAGCCCTTTTGATTAATGTGGGCTTTTATTTTAGGTCTTTCACCTCCTATTATGTACCCAAAAGAAGGATTGGGGTGTTGGAACTGATCATGCACCAGAACAGCAGGCAGAGCTTGCAGACAGCCTGGATTTTCTTCATGTCTGTGTACTATAACCTGAAGGTAAGAACCACTCCGAGCAACCAACCCTCTTCATTTTGTCCTTGAATTCTCAGTGAGAGAGCTGCTTTGTGAAAGGCACAGAGGGAATTTTTGCTGTAACTGACGGCAGTCCTGTGTCATTTGCTGTAAGGATCTGATGCACTTTAATCCTTAAGGTTATTTTCTGCATTTCCACTTATCCAGGCACTTATGCTGCCTCTCCCCTGCCACTTGTGCTGTCACATGCATTACTGTGCTTACAGATGCACCTGGGCACACCTGGCTGGCCTGCTCCTCTTAGAAGATAATCTGCCATTCTGGTTTCAGGCTATGCTAAAAATACCCTAGAAATTGTCATAAATACTGAGAACCAGATTTATAACTGGATGTCTCTTTTTTTCATTCCAGTTTTGTCATTTAGTCCCTCATTTGGTAACATAATAATTATGGTGACTCTGTATTTTCTTTTTCTACATTTCTATGTATTTATCCAATTTATTCAATGTCAAAAGGAAGGTGGAAATGTCTGCTTGGAAAATTTGAGGAGCTCACTAGTTAAAAACTTCCAAAGGTAAACTTCTCCCTATTTGCAAAATCAAGTGAAAGAGATAATCCAAGTGTGATGGTTAGATAAGACTGATGATTACAAAAAGCCAAATGACAATGAAAATAAAATAGAGCTTTGAATTCAGACAACCTAATTTTATTTCCCTTCTCCCACTGACTGTCTTTAATAACTTTTAAGGACAAAGTTGTTCTGCATGACCACACCGGGATTGCATCCTCTGCTGAGATGTGAGTCCTCCTCTGCATTTTTGTAAAATATAGTGAAATTAAAATGACTGATAATTAAGGTGGTAAAGCAGCTTGGCAATCATGAGGGTGAGCCTGCCTTCCATACAGCCAAGAGACTTGCTGGCATTAATTCTTGTTATATTAGGAGGAAAAAAGTCAATTCCAAGATAACATTTCCTGGCTGATTTAAGGCCTGGGTGTCCTTACATTTTGTTTAGCCTGGCTACAGATGTTTGATGGGATGTGGACAGATAATTGAGTGGAGGATAAAGTCCTATTCCTGGAATTGCTTCTAGGGCTACTGAAGTAAATTCTCTCAGTTCGATAACGTCAAGAAAGCTTTAAATAAACGAAACATCTTGTATTGTGGTCAGAGACATGAAAGGTACCACGGCAATAACCAAAGCAGTCATATTATCAAGAAATATGCCAAAGGAAGCCAGTAGCATTCTCATTTGGAAATAAATAAATAAAAAAATTACCGCAATCAGAATTCAGGAGGGGAAAATTGATCCCGCTTTTGAAATCTGTGAAACTGCGTGTAGGAGTAAAATGTCCTAAATGCAGTTGACACCTGTAGTCACTATTTCCTTTCTACTGTACAGAAAGAGACTCCAGAGTCTCTGTCTGCCTCAGTCCTGTAGAAGGTGATAATTGCTTGCTGCCAAAACAAAAAGAATGGCAATTATTATTCTCATGATAGTAACAGGGTTATTTTTTTGTTTGTTTATTTTTTTTTTCTTGGATGAAGGAGCGTGCAAACTCCATTTATTTGACTCTTTGTCAGAAAATTAACTGGTACTCTGGGTTTTTTTTCTGCTTCCCAGTCACTGCGTTTTCCAATCTTCTTGGTGCAGGGGCTGACATTGCAGCAGCACAGGGTAGCCTGTTACCTTCTGTCACATCTGCTCAGGTCCAAAGTGACATGTATGTGCTGAGACACGAGCTGATGAAGCACAACACATCCCCAGCACGAAGTCGTGCTCTTTCCTGGTCTTGGGGACAAGTGTGGGAACTGAAATTCTGATGCAAAAGACACCGCAGGCAATTGTGCGTTTATTTACTGGATTCATTGATTGAATAAGAATATTCCATTTCCACAGGGAGAGTAGTCAGTAATATTTAATGGAAATTGCTGAACTGTGTGATTTCAACATATGTTTTTTTTTTCCTCATTGCCTGTTTTGCAAATGTTAATGGGAAAGTCATAAATGAACAGGGGGCCAATCTAAGTCATTGCTACTGCTTGTTAGAAACCAGTTGAATATGTGATTAAAAAATGCACAAGCCTTTTTCTAATCCTATTCACAGAATTAATTTTATTCCATTTTTTTTTTTTTTTTTACGGGAAGATCATATATCGAAAGCGTGTCATGACAGATTTATCAACAAACTCAATTAAAATAAAAGCTAGAATGCCTGGACTAGCAAAACTGCGTAAGAGAAATTGCTTCATGATGTTAATGATAATGCATTATATCCAGTGATGATTCAGCCTTCCTTCTGATTTACGCTAAGATTTAAAGGGAGGGGAAAAAAAACACCAAAATAAAATCAGAATAAACACAAAAGAATATGACCTTTTTAAATTTAACATGAACTGAAGACTCATAAAGCTCTTACTAGAACCAAATCCCTGGTGGTTTTTGCTGGTAGGAGATAATGGATGGGCATGGTCAGGGAATGAAGTTCCCTCAGTGAGAGGGGATTCTTCTGCAGACACGTTAGCAGAACCCATTGAGGGCTTCATCCTTCATCTTTTCCAAGCAGAAAAACCTGGAGTACTGTAAATACCCTTTTTCATGGTAGAGGATGAAGATGGGGGAGACACAGATCACAACTAATATCCATGAGACATTATTTATCAAGCTGGTATTGCTGATAGAATACAGTCTTTCTTATTAATTACAGATAACTGCACATCCATGCACTGCCCTGGAAAGCTCACTCCAGCCATAGGGGCAGCCACAGTGACACTAGCAGCTTCTAGGTCAGTGTGGAAGAGGCTCAGGGGTGTGTGTGATACTGGTGTCTGAATTTGAATAGAGCAACCACCACCTCCTTGGCTGTGTTCCATTTTTATCACTCCTGTTTAATGCTGGCTTTGGACAAATTCAGCAGACATGGTGCTTTACCCAGTTTTGCAGGTTCAGCCAGGCTTATCAGACCTTGGAAGGCTTTGGCAGAATCAATTAGGTTGGAAAAGACCTCCGAGGTCATCAGGCCCAGCCTTTGCCCTAACACCTCGTTGTCACCCAGGCTTTGGCACTAAATGCCAAGTCGAGGCTTTCCTTAAACGCCTCCAGGGGTGATGACTTTACCACCTGCCCAGGCCGCTTTTGCCACTGTTTGACAGCCTTTTCTGTGAAGAAATTCCCCAAAATGTCCAGCCTGACCCCACCCTGGCTGCCCCCTCCTCTCAGGGAGCTGTGGAGAGTGATTAGGTCAGCCCTGAGCCCTCCTCCTCTCCAGGCTGAAAAATGCTCTCTCTCTGTCCACATCTCTCCCTCTCTTCTGGTATCTTCCTGTCCATCCTCACACATCAGCAGCTCTGGGCTCACAACTTTGCACAGAGGCTCTGAGACGCCCTGAACTGCCCGAGGGGCACCCACAGAACTCTGTGTGATGGGTAAAATGCCATCTGAGCCCCTGCCAGGGCATGCACACAGAGCTGGGATCCATATTCACAGCTCCACTCCCTGCACTCAAGGGACAGTGGTCATTTGGAATCAAGATTAATTTTCCACGGTCTGCTGGATTAACATATCTGCGGCCAATTTTGGGACAGGTGCCTGAACTCAAGTAATTAACACTTGCTGAAGAACCTAAAGATCTTCCATTTGAATTTATTTTGTATTTTTTAGGAACGCTCTCCCCTCACCTATTGATGATGTAATTGCCACTCGAGAAATAAAGGCCCCTGCTGTTCTACTGGGGTACAGTTGAATCTTGGCTTGCTCACGGTATTCATTACAAGATGAACAAAAATGTTGATTTTGCTATTTTATGCTGGTTATTTTTTCCTTCCTGCTTGTTATTTTATTTTCCATATTGAGCACAGGGTGCTGCGTGTTTGTTAAAAGACAAAAGAAAATCAATACAAGTGTTGAAAAGGAAATTTGAGTATTCAACTTTGCAAACAATGTTCTTAAATAAGCGCCAAGAGAAGTGGTAATAGAAAAAATATGAATGCCTGACTTAATTAGCGGTGTTCACATGAGGAATATTGCTTTTTCAAGTATAAAGGACCAAGTGGAAAAAGCAAAGAAAAAGTATTTCCAAGGAAACTAAAAATGCAATGATCCCATACATTTGCATTTCAGCTGTGGTTATATTTAATACTGAGATGTCTTAAATTATTTGTTGATACAGAGGAAAATCAAGAGAGAAAAATGAATCTCTCATACTTAAAATATAAAAAATAAAGTACGATTTTTATTTCAGTTGTTGCCAAGAATTATTGAATCACCTGTATAATCTTTCAGCTTCTAGCCTTTGAATATCTCAGAGCATTCATCTGGGCATTCTCAAGATGAAGAAACTTTAAATAATTTATGATCCTCTCAGGAAAAAAAAATGGCAAGTCTGCAATCCTATGGTTTGGTGGTTTTCTTCTTTTCCTTTAAGCTAGGTCTACAAAAGAAGTAGAACATATGGATATATTCCCTGCCTGTTCCTGGATTAAGATGCTGATATAAAAATAAACAGAGGAAACAAGTCGGATACTGTGTCACTGGACTGAGCATAAATTATTTGTTTGGTTCTTCTGTATTAATGTCTATAAATTTCACATGGATTTTCTTACTGATTCCTAATTAGTTTTAATTATATATTTTATATACCTTAATTGATATCACAGTGCAGAAGTCTTAAAAAAAAAAAATACAAAGTATTTCTAGGTAAGGAGAAAAACACACCATTCACATGAGAAAAACTTACCTAGAAAGTAGAATTAATGATGTCTAGCTCCGGTTCACATATAATTTCAAAGCTGCTTGCCAGGACAGAGCTGCCCAGTGCAATTAGACTTTCATGTACTAATGAGAGCAGGAGGAGTTGCCGGGAAAAAAAATTAAAAAATAATAATTAAAAAAAAATTTAAAAAAAAAAGCCAACAAGTCCTGAAATAGAAAAGAATTTTCTGTGAGGATGAGAAAGGTACATCCAAAGAGAAGCTGGGGAAATAAGAAGCTGCTGATGTGGGGTTTGTTCACTGACAGCATTTCCTAGGAAATATGCATTAGGGAAGAACAGGGAGAAGGACACCAGCTATTAGATATTGATATTTACCATTTCTCTGGCTTTCAATTACAGCCTCGTAAATATTTGAATTCTGAAGAGAAGCAAGAGTGCAAATAAAGAGTCAGAAGAGCTACAGTGATATCCTACAGGAAACTTTAAGCTTCGGCTCTCTTTCCCATTTCTTTGTCAATTTTTCATCTTCCTCCCTCTTTCCCAACTTACTTTCTTAACTAAGTCATTTAACTGCTGCTATTAAATGCTCAGATGAGAAATGAATAGAATCTGCTCGTACTTCCTATGGATATTTGGATCAGGAGCATCAGAATTCAGAACCCAGCCAAAGAATTGTCTTCTTTAGATTGATGTGGAGTCATATACAGAAGAGTATTTGGTGTGTTTGAAGAGTTTTGTTAACCTCTTTCTTTAAAAAGCTGACACACAAGAGCCACACTTAGAATCAGTTTACCTTTTGGTGCACTTAACCAAATTTGTTTATTAGAGTCACTGGATGTAACATGGTAACTCAAGACACAGTTATTCCTTTACCTCACTGTAAAAAAGAAAAGATATTTATCTACAGCTGATCCTGCACAGAATAGCCAGTACTTTGCAACTGTAAAATAATGGTTTCGAACACTTTTTACAAAGCACGCAAAAATAATTTTTCCACATTGCTTTCAGCCCCAACCAGATTTAGCAGTTTCAGAGGTACCTTGGTAACATGCCACCAATGTGTACCAAAAATGAGAGAAACTGCTGATCCAGAAATCCTTTTAATTCAGGCAATTAAAGAGATACAGTTCTGAGCAAAGCAGTTTGTGTTTATACTCTACATGTTATGCAATTAAAAAAAATAAATCAAAAGCTCTGTGGAACTGTGCTTATTTTTTAATGAAATCAATGTCAGCATCTAGTTACTAATAAGAAACTCTCAATAACAGATCCTTGCAAGAAAGAAAGTTGTTTCAGCTTCAGGCTGATGAAAGGATTATTAGAAAACAGCTCTCTGTGTGAGTGTGCACATGGCTGAATGTTTAAACAATCTTGAGAAATAGTGCTTTGAAGCCGTTCACCACAGGCCCGTATAAAGAAGACAGGCTGGTCCCACTAAAAGCCAATGAGGATCTGGATCGATGTGGTGGATTCGGGAGAAAATCTGGAGCTGATGATAATGGCTGTAATAAGGACACTCACTCACACAAATCATCCTTTTGGATCTCTGGTCATGCTAAGATTTTGGGAGAAGCTTCCATAGTAGGTTGTTGTGGGGTTTTTTATCATATTTTAATACTCACCTACTGCCAACTTGCTGAGATCTTTTGCAGTAGGACCCTGCACTCTGTGCACACCTACTGTGTGGAATACCAGCAAAAAGAGGTTAACGTGATGAGTCATTACAATTTAAATCTTATTACAGAGCTTCATTTGAGTCAGTACGGGCACTGCAGAACCGCAGGGGAGAGCTTGACCCTGGGGAAAGAGGAATGAGGCCCAAATTCTCATTGTGGGTAAGGCAAGAGACACAAAATTTTCATTGTGGGCAAGCAAGGGATGAAGCCCCTGCCTCCTATGATCCCCTGGAGGAGACCTTGTGGCTCGTGTTCAAATCAAACTAGGCCATGACTACTCCAGGAAATACTCACAGGGAAATCACTGCTTTCCAAACTTTGAGTTTTTCTGATTAAGAATTCTTTGGAAATGACCTTGCGTTCACTCAGTGCAAAAAATGTAATTGGCGGTGATGATGAGTCCTAATTGCCGCAGTAATAAATGGAGGCTTTCAGAAATTGGGAAGGGGAGGGACAAAAAACACATTAGCATGGATCATGTATTTCCTCTCATTATCTTTCCAGGCAGACTGCTAAATTTTCTCTTCCTACACTCCCATTGTTGTCCACAGAAAGAGCTGTTACTGGAGCTGGTCACACCTTTCTTGAATTTTAGGATATATTTTTAATTACTGCTTTTTAAACAAACTACGCTAGCTTATATGCTTAAGGTTTTAGTTGCATGTTTTACTAATGACTTGTCCCAGCTAATTAAAGGAAATCTTCAGGAAATCTCTTTCTTCTGATAAGTAGGTTGCACAAACATCTTCAAGGAGAATGCATCCTTCCAGACATAAATCTGTCTGTTTGCATAGGCTGGAGTGCTGTGCTGTGACTTCAGATTTATTTCATTATTGTAGATTCCTGGGCTGTTGAAAAGAGATATTTATTATTAATTACTGGGGATTTCTGAAAGAGCATATTATAAAATATTTTTAATTATGGACAGTGCTACTGCAGATTAGAACTAGGCATGGATTTATTGGGAATATGTACATCAAAAAGGGTTGGATTCCCCAAAAAAGTGTGTCCTACCTTTCAAGTAAATAGAAGTTTTACTTTAGTACTTCAGTGCAATTAAGGGGTTTGATTTATGAATGTGAACCATCTGATCTTCCAAACTTACTAATTTTTTCCTATTTTTTGCAGAAAAACTCAGTTTTAATTCAGATAGCCTCCACTGCGTACAGAACTTAACACTTAGAGAAAATATCCAATTATCAGAGCATTATTTTTGAAAAACAACCTTGCAGCTGTTGTGAAACCGGAGTCTAAATAAAAAATAAAAAAGCACCAAACCCCAGACTTTGTTAAAGATGAGAGCTGTATAGATCATGTGTTTGAATTCATTCTCAAATGAACTAAAAAAGCTCTCACTCACTAAACCCTCCACGAGCAGAAAGGTGCAGGTTAGCAGTGCAGTGCTGCCTCTGCAGAATGGCAGCTTCATCAGGAATTCAGCTTCACTGCTGAGATTCAGCAGAGCAGCAGAAAAGCACCCCTTATCCAAGGGGCTTGCAAAGGCACTTTGGAAAAGAGCAGGAGCTCCATTGTGTCTGTGCTATGGGCTTGACAGAGTATTCATCAGCCATTATTGATTTGGAAGGAGGGCATGGCTGCAGTGAGGAGGATTGATCTGAAATCTCCCTTGGATGAGTTAACTATTGAGGGGATCTGTTCCTATCTGGATGGAGCACTGAGGAGTGACCTGCCCGGATGGGAGATGTGCATCTCTGCCCTTTGCTTTACAGTGAGTGTGAAAAACTCTGCCTTGCTCTTGGGATTGGTTTTGTCCTCCCTCCATTAGCTTTCAGTAGCATTATCTTTGCTAAGTTTAGCATTCCTTGATTTCCTAGACAATTCTTTATGGAATTACAGAGCAGCACTTTCCTCTGAGATGATCTGGTAAAGAGATAAGGGAGAAAGACCTATTGACCTTCTATTCAAGCTGCCTGGCTTAGCTGGGACTTCTTAGCCAGCCCCTCCTGTCCCCAAATGTCCCACCATCTCCCCAAGGCATTTTGGTGGTCACTTTTGCCACCCCTTCCTTCCCCTTGTATGGGTCACTTAAGCGCTGGATGTGGTTTCCAAATCAGAATATTCTGTGTCTCTGGAATTCTGCTCCTCTTCCAGAGGAATCTGCAGCTTGTTATTCTTAAAGACAGGACCATGAGCTAGGTGGCCCCAGGAGGACTGTCCTTGCAGAGTCTGGGGCCTCCCAGCTCTGTATTCACCCACCCAACTCTGCCCTTCATCTCACATCTGCAACACCTTTCTGCAGGTTTTACAAGTCCAGACTTGGCTCAGTGACAGCCACCTGAAATGTTTCTGCACAAAATGTTTCTCTGTTCCTCTCTTTGTATCCTTTCCCTTTTATTCTTCTTATTTTTATTTTTTCCCCCCCATTTCTGTCACCTCCCAGCTGACCTCTCACGTGCCTTCACGGCCTTTCCTCCAACTCGTCATTTCACATGAGCTACTGATACATCAAGTGCCAGTATGGATTAGCTTCTGGTCTCAGCTTGTTCAGCTTTTCACTGCACTTAGGGACAAACAGATTCTTTGTCTTGTGCTGCTCTTCACAGTCTAAAGGTCCTCTCTACAGACAAGGCCGTTTCAGGGTTTTCCCTGCAGTCTTCTTCAGGGAGAAATAAACACATTTTTCTTACCTGCTTCTCGCTCCCTCTTTTGTGGCAAAGAAATGAAAGGCATTCAAAGGCAAAACCAATAAGATACAGTTCTGTATGCTTTGCAATAGTTTAAAATAAATGTAAATTTGATATTATAATTTAGAATGTTACCTTTCAAAGGAGGTATTCAGACCTGTCAGCATCACAAAGGAATAAACAGCAGATAACCTGAAATAAAGAATAAGGACAAAGTTCAATGCATCTGAGTAGCTCAAGATCTCAAGATGTTTATTTCATTACTTGGATTACCTTATCTCAAGATCTTTATTACTTTAAGTACTTCAATCTTAAGAAACCTACATTTATGAACTTTTTTTTCCCACCTACTGTGCTTTACTTGACGTGATGGAACATCAGGCTGTAAATGGGAATTTAGACCCAGGGACCAGACTGAAGTAAATCTGAAGTAGGAGTTCCTCAATGTGCATAATGTTGTTGTTGAGTTTGCATTTTAGGGTACAAAACTAAAATAATCAGCCAGACCATGCCTTTGAAATTGTTAATCATGAGAAGCAAGGTTATGTACCTACATTTGCATGGATTCCTGTGAAGAGAACAAAAGAAATCGTAGGCATCTTTTAATGATTAATCAAACAAAGAAGGCTCTATTAATATTGTCTGGTTCTTTCTGAAAGACACACAGGAATAGAAATCCAGAACAGTGAAGGATCTGATATACGGCTAACAGCGTTTCTTTCCAAAAAAATGTGTTTTGTGACCCAAGAAAAAGCTCTGACTTCTGAGAGTTTTATTACATTTTTTAAACTTCTCATCTTTGCTACTTAAACCGCTAGACTACTTACTGTGTTAAAAATAAAGTGATCATTGTAGTGAGTTCACCTTCAAATCTTCTCATATTTCTTCTATACTGCCTTTACATTTATGAGTTACAGCATATTGATTTCACCCTTCCCTTGCACTGAGTTTGACTCTCCCTTAATAGACAGAATGACTGTTTGCTTTCTATAAATCCTACTATTTGTATTTCTTTTCTTCTCTGAGCTGTAATCTGTGACTTACAATAGGACACTGCTCAGCGAAATGATGAGGTGCTAGTTCAGCCTTAAGATTGTTCAAACAACAAAAAAAGTCCAAGTGCCAGCCTGTTGTTACCAGAGCTTTTCTCACGGGTGTTCTTTAAATTATCTGACTCCCCAAGAAGCGGAACAGTGCATTCAATTCACCTGAAAACTGCTCAGGTAGTTATCTCATGGCACATTTGATCCCCTCATAGTGTTCGGCACTGGTTCCTTGCTCCATCCTCTGCAGCTCCCAATTTCTCATTCCCCTGCTGCAGGGCTGTGAATTTTTCTGAATTCCTCAGGATTCTGCCTGCATTTCTTCCCTCTCTGCCTGGACAGAACACACAGCACTGGCATTGCAACACCCTCCACCAAATCCTCCTTTTCTTCCTGGATCTTTCTTGGCTCTCTGAGGTGGTTGCAGGTCTCTGAGCTGTGACCTGAAAATTCAGTGCAAGCTCCATTTCTCACAGGTAGCAAGAGGACGTGGTCCCTACATTTACTACAAGTGCACACAAGTCACCAGAGCCCCAGCAGTTCGTGCCTGTCCCCTGGGCCTGCCTCTTCCCTGCCTCGCCTGCTCCCTGTCAAAAGCTTTTGTCACATTTCCAGCAGCAGAGGTGGATCTTTGACCACATCCATTTTTCATTAAGGGATCAGGTGAGATATTGGACCTCAGTCACTTCTGCCTTTTCTACTCTTGTGCAGAAAGGAAAAAGGATTTCAGGCAGGGTGGAAAGCACTGCACACCATTGAGAAATATGGGTTTAAAGTAATAATTTGAGACAGAACTAGATGTAATTAGTTCATTATTCTTTAAAAATGAGCTGTCTCCATGCTCACCTTAATGTTTAGCCCACAGTCCCAGTGAACCAGAGTTAGGACTTTTTTAACCTAAAATGAAGTACGTAAAGGTCAGTCCAAACTGAATTGGAAGGATTTGGCTCCTTTAATAAGCTAGAAAAGAGGAAGGAAAAGCCTGTTAATAGAGCATATTTTTGTTTCCTTCCTTCTAAGAGTGCCATCCATGAGTTCCATTCAGAAAAAAAAAAAAAAAAAAAAAAAAAAAAAAAAAAACAAAAAAAAAAAAAAAAAAAAAAAAACACACCAAACCACCCCCATCTACTTAATGAAAGTAATGCTTGTACCAAACTGCACTGAGCAGCTCCAGCACCTTGGTTTGCCCAGGTTTCTTTTCTTCTGCAGAAATGCCATTTTTCTCCACTTACTCTCCTCAATCTTTTGTCAGTTTTGCTCTCCTTACAACTTTTACAGGTTTCCTTTGGAGACATTTCTTCACCAAGAGCGAAAACAAGATCAGCAGCTGTTTTGGAGAAAGGCTTTTTTAACCCACTTAATAATGAATACAAAGGGAAAGAGTGCTGAACTTATGAAAAACTTGTAGATCTCATTGGTTTTAATTTTTTTTTCTCATTTCAATGCAACTGCATTAATATATATGACATTCCTTTTCTTAACATGTTTTCAAAACCAGATTTTTGATTAAATGTTAGATGCATCTGGAAACTGCATAAATATGATAAAGAAAAGATGATTATCAGCTCTCACATCACGAAGATATATTGGCACTTTTACTAAAGTGGAAAGACTTGACCTAACTCCTTAATAATTAGTAATATTTCTGTAAGTTAGTAAAAAATGCATTTAACAAGAATAAACTTTATATTAAAATTTATAATGGATTAAAGTGGATTAAAATAGATTTTAGAAATACAGCCTTGTGCCTCATACATCAAACTCCAGAGGAACGCTCACCACAATGGCTGGTGGTGAAAAAAAGTTGGTTTATAACAGACAATTTATTATACAAAACAAGGCAGGAAAATCATACAGGAAAACAATTTTAATCAGGGGCTAGCAGGCCAAGAAGGCTGTAAGTCAACAAAAGAACAGAGGAACTGGGTGGAAAGTGCAGTTCCTACGTGTAGAACAGCTGCTCAGTTGCCACATTCTTAAACAATTTAAAGCTGTGGCTGCTGTGGACCACCCCACTAAACGTTATTCCTTCTAATGCAACTTCCAAGGTATTTTCCAGATGGTCTCCAAACAGGAAAATTCTCATTGCTGCATAAGATGCATTTTTTTTACTGCAGGAAAAGCTGTGCTGCAGAATTGTGTCTGGTTTTGCTGCACTGAGAATCCCCTCCCTGTTCCTTGGGCTCCTTCCTTCCCTGGCAGCGGGATGTGGAGCAGGAAAGCAGCCCTGGCATGTGATGGAAATTCTGCACCTGTTTTACTGAACCTCCTAGCCTAAACCCACTAGCTACCAGATAAATTCGATTAGCTCCTAGGTGTGGAGTTACGAAGACAGGTGGATGTGGGAAACCATCCCCAGGAAAGGAGCTGGTCTGGGTGGAGGTGTCCCCACCCCTGCCAGCGGGGCAGGAGGAGGCCTGGCAGCATTGTCATCCAGCACGCAGATGCAGCATGGCCCAGCAGAGCTCTCGGGCCCTTTAATCTGTTCTTTGATCATCTCTGGAACACATCAAGGCAAAACTATTCCTTTCTGTGCACCACCACACCTTTCCTCTCTGTCAAAAAAGAACTGCCTGGCTTTCTCTGTGTTAAACATCCCCTCCTGCTCTGGAAATTGGGCTCAGGAATGTCACCTACTTCCTGCATTTCTCTGTGCTCAGCATCAAGGGCTGACCCAGGAGAGCTGTTGGGCCAGTCCTGCCGTACCTCATTGAAGAGCTGGAGTAACTGGGGCACGTCCTTCCCGAGCAAGGCAGATGGGATTGATCAAAGAATCCGCAGAGGATCCTGAAAAGGACTGCTGAGAAAGAGCTGAATTGTTTGTGCACCGAGGCAGACGGCCTTTAAAACTAACCAGAGGGATTCTAACAAATGGTGCCAGTGGTGAAAGTTGATATTATGAGAATCAATAGATAGCCGGTATGAAAAAACAGTGGTGGCTGGAGTACATCCATCAAAGTCCTTGCATGCTCAAGAACAGATAGTGCCATGCTGTATATTAAAGATGGACTAGGGCATAAAAATAGAGTAGCACAAGATAAGAATCGATTTGGATCAAAATCACTCTCAAAAAGAATGATAAATAGTCATTGAGAGACTACAGGGATTCTTTCTGTGTAGTCCAAAAGGTTACCTTAACCAATGATTGATATCTTGATAGTATTTATTACACACAGGCACAAAACCCACCTGCAACTGTTTAATTTTCTGTCATTGGAGAGTGAGATGGAGTGGAGATGCTACAGGCAGCAGACAGACCCAGGTGTTCTGTGCTGTGAAAATTCCAACAAAAAGTCACCAAACCCACACAGTGGAATGTCACTGGGGTCAAAGGTTTGGTACCCAGTAAAGATACTAAATGAGGGGTAGAAAAACAACCTTGCTGGTGATGCAAACATCCTGTTTGCTCATTTTGAATGTAATGAAGCGCAGAGAAAAGAGGAGCCATGAGAACATCTCCATTTCCAAAAGGGCAACAAAAACCAGCAAGGAAGTGTTCTTTCAGCTTATTGTGGATCTCCCTCTTCCTGCATTCAGAGGTTTAATCCCTAAACTTCTTGAAACAAAGCTTTTGGAGAATGTAAAGCACGACGTGACCTATAATGGGGGAGCAGACCTGTTATCCCAATGCTTTCCCTGGTTCTCCCCCCCATTTTATGAGAGCTGGCGGTTTTGAATACACCTGCTATGTGCATGCACAGGTATTCACTTTAGTACCTAAAAAAATAATTCCTATTGCACCTATTGACTTACAGATGCTAAACCCAAAACCTGAAACAGATTAAAATTCATCAAGTTAAGAGTAGTAGCATGGATACGGGGCATAAATCCATATTTTGACATCCTGGAGACACCGTTAAGCTTTTTGTTATCTTATTAAATTGTATCAAGCTTGCCTTGCAAAGAGTACAACCAGGATTGATAAATGCTTGGCTTCAGCTACTCTCTCCCATTTATTTTAACTCTGTCAGACTCAATCCATAACGGCTGCTCAAAGGCAATGGGCAGGAGGTGAGGGTGCATCTTGACTCAGCTGGTAGCTGGCTACTGGCAGCCAAAAGCTGCAAGAATTTGTTATTATTCAGACTGCATCTTGACACCATTTATTTTCACTTTTTTTTTAATAATCTATTCCCTGAGGATAAACAATTTATAATCACATTATTTAATTAGTTTTTATTTAGTGTCAATTTGTTTAATCTCATTGACCAGAAAGTACAGATTATTATGGGGTAAAAATAAATAAATAAATAAATAGATAAATAAAAAAAAATTTAAAAAGCCACAAACAACCCTTAAACCTAACCACAACCACAGCATCTGAAAAACACACAGAAGGCATAAATGGAAAACTTGGATTGCTGGAGTTAATACAAAAGTCATCTATTAGTCAAGCTGAAAGTTGTACAGACATCCCTACCCCATGGCCACAGACAAGGTTGATTTATCCTGAATATTTTAATTGATGGAGAGGATCTCACAGTGGCTTTCACCTCAGATCAGTCTTTGACTGGAACCTTCTTCATTATTTATCTGATATTTAATGCTAGGGACAGGAACAAGTAAAGAAAGCTCACTTTCTCATTACATGTTCGTCACCCAAAAAAACGCATTTTTCTTTGTCTAAGGTCTCATTTTGGATCTGAAAATGGCTCAAAAATTTCATCCAAATACAGTTCCTTCAGTGAGCTCCAAGACAGATGTAAATAAAAGAACCAAATATGGATTTTGAGCATCAGTTCTTCCCAGACAGCAGTGATAAAAACTCCCTCTTGCTGGAGAGCTTTAGATTAGATTAGACCAGTCTCTTGATAAGCAGCTCAAACTCACTGGCAGCCACAGAGAATCCCCTTTGCAAGCACAGCTGTAGAGAAGAGAGGAGGAGAGCTGTGTGAGCAAAGAGTTTCCACTTTTTCATCAAAATCACACCAAATGGCACCAAGTCATCCAAGCAGGAGGCAGAAAGAGAACCTTGCCTGTCTGAGAAAAAGTAAGGTGTGTTCTGAGAATATCCAGTCAATTCCTGAATGATTCATGGGCAGGAAAACAAAAGAAATCAAACCAGACAGAATTTGTCAGTTTACTTCCAAATTATTTCCGTCAGTGGATTGCTCTGCTTCTAACTCTTGACTGTCAGCACTGAATGTGGCACAAGTGCTGTATTTGAGCTTCAGAGTAAATATTTTAAAACCTTATTCAAAAGAGAAAGATTGCTGATTCTAAGAGACTTACCACGGATTGGGTGGTGAGGGATGAGCAGGGCTGACTTGCTGTGCCTCTGCAGGAAAACACCAGCGGTGGAAAGGACTTCACACTGCAGGGGACGGGAAGAAGAGGGAAAACAAAAGGCCAAGGGGAAAAAAAAAAGAATGACACAGACTGCAGAGGGAAAGAATCAAGTATTATTATTGTTGTTCTCAACTGAGTCGCATAGAAACAAAACGTCCCTGCAGATCCTGCTTAAGGTTTGTGTGGCCCAGGTGGGTCTGTCACCAGATTGGGATGAGCAGCACTGCTGGAGTCCCATGGATAATTGTGTGTGAACACGTCTGTTCCAGAACCTCTGCATTAGGCTTTAAAGTAGGTAATAAAACACCCTGATATTACCTGGCAGGGACACTTGATGCTTGAAAGCAATTTTTTAAAAAATTTAAGTGAAATTCCTGTTTTCATACAGAATGCCCTCACAGTTGTCAGCTAAGCTTTGCTTTTTTTAGGGATCCTGTCAGCTTTTATAGTCCTGTTGGTTCTAAAGGTCACCTGCTATCCCTTCTCCCCCCACCACCTATAATTTGGGCAAAGATCTGGTGAGGCTGTTTTCCTCTGTACTGAGCTGGGACAGCTCAGCATTTTGTCAGCTCTGACACATGTATTCACTCCTTTTAGGTAACACAAGATCAATGGCCCTATAATAACATTTTATCTTATTCCTACCTTTAACATGTCTTGCTGCAAAAGTGCTCCATGGGGGGGAATTGTGTCACTCTGGTTGGATCATAATTTCCCAGATGCTGCACTGCAAGGGGAGGAACATTCTCAATGCCACAGAGCTTATTTCAGTGTTTTAGTAGGTATATTTATTCATAGGGATTGTTTATTACCAAGACATGTTAAAAGTGAAAATAAAACAAAATAAGTGTTCCTGGATGTTCCTATTCATCATTAGAATCCATCTGAATTGAAAAGATGCCACTGCATCAAGCAACTATTTCCTTTATCCCTTGAGTTTTTTGAGAAAATCTTATTAACAGAATCTCAATCACTTCCTTGATTTGGGATATAAAATACCCCTATGCTGACTCCTTAGCAATTTAAATCAAGTACAGTGTATTGTGCACATGCAGATAGCTTCCTTCTCACCTGCAAGCTGCCAAAAGGTCTTACAATTTTTTTCTATAAGTGCTGTTTCATCTGCTCCAAACTGTCAGCGCTGTGCTTTACACCAGTTTCCGCAACAAAATGAGCTGAGTGATGCACCCCCTTGTCACCTCCTTGTCACCTGTGAGGGGGCTGCCGGTGGCTGTCACTCACTCCCCACACAGCCACTGGAAACAGAAAGCCCTCCACAGGAACAAGCTCTAGCTGAAGAAGAGATCTGTACTTTTTTCACGTCTTTGTTAAAATATTCTGTGAGTATCAGTGTCTTGGGCTGCTATACGTAACCAGCAGTGTGTATTCCATTTTCCATCTGTTGAAACCGCTTGGGGAGGTGTTTTCTTTATCTCTTGTGTAACCCATCCCTCACAACTCCAGGGGCAGGGGCGGGTGCCTTCTGTCCATGGGCAGCTGTTAAACCAGCTGGGGCAGGGTTCTTATCCCTTCCAGGACCCATCCTCCCTGCAGGGATCTCTGCTGTTCATGGGCCATCCAGGCTCCCTGCAGGGCTGAGACAATTCCATCGTCCATCGGGAGATGCTGCACCCAGGGGAGGAGCCCGGCATTCCCACCTGGATCAAACCTGGGATTGGGAACAGCAGCACAGCCCGTGTGCACTGGATTGCCAGAGGAACACCGGGCCCATCTCAGCACCAGGGACCCTTCTCCAGGATCATCTCTGCTCCAGCAGAACCACACCTGGCACTGCAGGAGGATTGGATTGGACTGTTCCCAACACCCTGACCAACAGGGTGTCAGGTCGTGCTCTGGCTCTGTCAGGGTTCCTAGGATTTTGTTTGTTTGTTTGGTTTGGGTTTTGTTTGTTTGTGGTTTTTTGTACTGCTACATTTGTATTTTTAATATTCCTAGTAAAGAACTGTTATTCCTATTCCCATTTCTATGCCTGGAAGCCCCGAATTGCAAAATCGTAATAATTTACAGGGAAGGGGTTTACATTCTCCATTCCAAGGGAAGCTGCCGCTTTCCCTGGCAGATACCTGTCTTTCCAACCCAAGACAACCAGCCAGAGGGGTTCCAGTACTCGCAGGGCTAACAAAGTCTATGCTTGGTTCAGATTTCAGCAAAAAAATCCTGTGTGTTCCTTATTTTCACTTAAATAAGGCATTCAACCATGTTGCTTTAGGAGCAGTTTTGAACCTGCTTAAATTACCCTCTCTCTATCCAGTTGATACTTAAGCTACCAATTACCCTGAGGGCAGAAGAGCAGTTGCGATCCCTTGAATTTGTTGTGCTGAATGACCCACTTGTGCAGACAGAAGAAAATGGAGACAAAACCAAAGGAATTCTATTGCATGCCAGGAATATCGACCCCCATAAAACACAAGGTTTTTCTCCCCTTCACACTTACTTTTTCATCAGCACAGTTACAGAAGAACCATTCTGAGGACTGCTCCAATTGATAACCACTCTTGCAATCCCGCTTAAAAAGTTGGTGACACACCAGAGAAATGGAGCAGAGGATAAAGGAGTGGCAGCTCTGAGCTGAGAGCAGTGCCGCATTGTGAAGATCTATTCCCTGCCTGTGCTCATTTGTTGAGATGGAATGGTGAAAGGAGTCCAAAACTAAGTATTCACATTCATTACCAGGCAAAAGAACGAGAAAAAGAATTTTCTCTTTACTTCTTTTGATTTCAGGAGTGATTAGGTTCACTTGCATCTCTTAAATTGCTCGGTAAGTGTTCTATCTCTCTCCCTACAATAAAAGGAATAATATGTTTCATTGTAGCGTCTTCACTCAAAAGAGATTGGAATCTCTTATAAATAAGATAAAGAACCAGGGAGAGGGGGGCAAGGTGGTATTCTGAGGACATTAGGATTTTTTAAGTGTGGTTTCACTTTCTGTATAAAGGCTCTCTATCACTCCTCTTCACATCCTGTAAATAAGAGAGCTGTTTCTCCTGAAAAACAGGAGAATGGTCATTTTAAGTTGTTGGGTTTTTTTACAGGATCTATTATCCTCTGCTGAACTACTGCACACAATTCATCAGGACGTTCTTCAGTAGCATCAGCCTGAGTTAAATCTCACTGCAGACCTCAGTGTTCTGTCACAAAATAAAATGAATTATCATGGCAACAATGATTCGGAAGATTCAAAGTATAAATTTTACTTCCAAGGCGCCATTTACTTCCAAGGAGCCATCAATTCATCACCCATTTCCCCGACTCAGGTGCCAAGCCTAGAAAAGCAGTTTGTCATTTGAAATAGATCAATGACCACCGTCCTTGTTATTAATATCAGAAATTAGTATTATTGTGGGTGTAAGGGCAGTCTCTGAGCCGTAGGGGTGCCTCCACTCAGCTGTCAGCATTGTCAGTCGAGGGTGGCATCCAGAGTTCCAAACTTCATTGGATGTAAATGAAACCAGAATCAGGCCCCACATTCCAGCACTGCTGTTTTTAAAGTTATGCAACAGCACCAATTTTACAGTGCATGGTAAAGGTCAACAGATAAAATATTTGGAACTTTTACTCATGAATATATTTAATTTGCTCCTGCGAGTGATTTCGATTACATTTCACAAAATACATAGCTGCTCCTCGTTTTGCAATTAAGGATTTCTAATAATGCAGTCGAACCTTCTTAATCATTGTTCATTCTAGCATAAAGCAAACCTTGCTGTGTTTAAAGAGAACCAAGTCATCTTAACAGCATCCCTTTTTGTTCCTTTTTATTTTATGAGATTAGAATTCTTAATAACCTTTGGCATATCTGGCTGCAGTGCAAGTGTGAAGAAGAGTAAAACTCTCACTGTGGATTATATGGCTGGGACAAAACTCAGCTCTGTAATTTGGTTTGGTTCTGTTGCTTAGGTTTGCAGAAAAAGTCAAAATTAATGGTTCTTTGCCCAAGATTCCCCTGCAGAGTCGCATATAATAATTAAGCATACTTAGAAACAGGCATATCAGAGGAATATTTGCCAAAACCATTGATTTTTTTTTTTTTCCTTGCTAAAACCCCATAACTTTTGAGGAAAATAAATACAAATACTCAGTGCCTAAACAGTCATCATTTTAATTGCCAGTAATGAAGACACTGAAATAGTCTTGGAACACCCACTTGGAAGACCCTGACACTCATTCTTATAAAAGCTCAAGCTAGTCTGAGATCCCTAAAGTCTGGAGCTGGTGTTGCAGCACTCTCAGAGCTTTGCTGCAGAACAGTCTTGGGACTGACCAGAGAGAATTTATAGTCCCCACCCACCCAAATCCCCAAAACTGACCACGGAGCTGTCTTTAACAGGAGCTTCAATTTCATTCAAAGGAAAAATGTGTTCAGGCAAGCTGATGGAGAAATGAACCAATTTGAATGGATTGAAGTTCTTCGCTGTGCTACAGTGCTTTTTAAACGGTGTCTAAACAGTTGGTC